>NC_040880.1:38459679-38768077 GCF_003676215.2 Rhopalosiphum maidis | reverse complement strand
CAACCGTCGAATATTTTTTTCATGGTAGAGAATGTTCGATTTTGAATAACAACCATGACAGGAAAACGTGATGGCACAAGAAAAAACGAATTAACACATTAATCATACGTCGGCAAAGTGATATATTATTTTGAGCTCAACCTTGTCTGACGGCAGAGTTGGAACCAATTTTTCGCTTTATATTATGCACATTTCCAGTAGCTAGTTCCATTTTTCATAAGAGTTCACCGCATTTTCAACATTTTTCTTACTCTATTTATCACATAAATCTTTATTTGAAAGATACTATTAATACATTTCTTGAAACGATTTTTTTTTGTTTTAATATTAAAATACGAGAACATAATTAAGACGTTATAGTTTCATACATTTAGTTGAAAATAATGATATCAATGGATTCATTTTTATTATTTTTGTAAATGAACATACAATTATACATTTTATCTGAACTGATAAAATTATTTTATCAGTTCAGATAATAAACACTTTTTATAAAATATAATTTAGGTAGCTTAGGCGAGTTTAGGTTTTAACTTTTTAGTTTTATTATAAAATACCTATTTATTTAGATTATCACGAATAAACGTAACATTAATATAAAACAAAGTAATGACAATTCTATAATTTTTTTTATCACGTTAAATTAGTAGTTAAATCGATGACAACTTACATGTTGTTATGTTAAGCGTTATTATTCATATTCAAACGAACTTACTTGTTTGAATTTCAAAACAAAACTTAGTATATATATATATACTTCTTCGTGGAATCAATTTTCCTTAGCTTTATTAGTTTTAATATTATTTTCGTCATTTTTCTATACAGATAGTGGTCAGGTAGATTTAAAATTGTATTTTATACTTGTTAATATACAGGTAACTAAAACACAATTTAGTTAAGTATAACACATTTTGTCATGCCTATCATATAATAAATTAAAATTGGTAGGTAATTATTTTACAGCTTTAATAAATGCTCGTAAATATGTAGGAGTATTTTTCATAAAAAAAAAAAATGTATTTAAAATAGGTATAATAATAAAATCTTTTGAAAAAAAATCACAAAAATGTTAATTAAAATGTTATCAGACTAAGTAAATGATAGAATATAATTCTTTTCATGAAAAATATTGTAAAGTGCGTAAATAAAACAAAGAAAATACAATTTAAAACCAAAGTGATTGATGTATAATAAATTGGTAAGAAACTTTGGAAAATAATGATTAATTAAGTGATTATTAAATACATATTTTTGAAACTAATTTGTTTTTAATCAACAGGTATCGTCCAGGAAATATGAGATAAAAAATACGATTCTGTAATTATAATTGTGTTTCAGCCCTGCGGCGGACACACTTATCTGAGAAACGTGATTAAAACATATTTTATAAAAATTAAAAAAGAGAGGAGCTATAAAAGACTTTAAGGAAAATGTATTTTTAAAATATTTAGAAAAAATGACAGGTCAAGACTTTTAACCATAATGTACATCCTTAGAACTATAACAATAAATATAAAAATTCGTTTTCACAGAACATCTTCCTACTTAATCTTTTAAAGATGTCCGATTGCAATTATTATTAATAGAATCTTGAGAGACACAATATCGATCCTATGGAAAAAGCGTGTTTTACACATTTTGTAACTAAGTAAATTATTCAAAAACTAATCAAACGTTTCCTACTATTTCGATAAAATAATAACATTTATAAACAGTAGTATAATTGTTGCTACGAAGTAACAACTGCTGCTCTTAAATACGCGTCTCATAAAACGCAATAATATTATAATTATCGCGATTAACTTGATAATAACGCAACAATAAATTCAAACCAATTGCTTGAAACGATCTCGAACGCTATTATTGTTATTATTTGTTCAAAATCACGTGTGTACCCCGTTACAGCGGAAAACATTTGATAGAAAAAAAAAAAAACAAGACTTTATACGATGTAAAAAATTCCAAGTCTACGTCAATATTGTACGTTTGCGCCGTACATTTAGCTCTCGCGTCACATCTACCGAAATATCGACAAACTCGTACAGCTGACGTGCGCACGTCGCAGCTATTATACGGACAGTCACGGGAAGTGGGAATGTGCTTGGTACACGAAGAATCTGTGACGACAAATAATATAATAATAATAATATACTATATGCATGCGTGTGTGTGTGTGTGTGTGTGTACGTTCTACATTCTGACACATTTCTAGACGCGACACAACGCATATAATATGGACGTGTATGAATAGAGTATACCATATTATTATTATTATTATACGATATGTAAGTATATATTATACGTCTATAATATTATCGCAACTCCATACCGAATACCACCGACACACACTGATCCGGTCGATCTATAATATTATATTTTACCGACTATTTTTATTTTTTCGTGTTCCTTCCTAAATAACATTTTTATGATACATTTTTTTCGGTTTGTCGCACCGCGTTGGGTCACGATAATGATAGTATACAAAGCCTACACGCGTGGGCTTTTCTCAGATCATTTCCAAGTACCCCAACACATCCAACAGCCTTGAAAATAGTACCATTATAAATATTGATCATTATTTTTTAAATCTTGTAGAATAATTATTTATAAATTGGTTAATGTTGGTCAATTTTCAAATTAAAATATATAAGTTTTCGTTTTTGCAACAACGACTTATTCTGGGAATAAAAATATTTCTTTTTCATCTTTATGAAACGTATTTTTTTATCGTTACTAAAGAAATTCAATGAAAAGTTAATTTAATTTTTATTTTTTTGCTGTGATTATTATTATTATTATTATTATTATTATTATTGTTTACTTCCATTTATTCCCTTTATTGTTGATTGCCTATTATAATTAATAATATTATGTATAAACACGGAAAACAAAAATATTATGTAAGACATTGATAGAGGAATGTGTTTTTATTAAATCGGTCAATTTCTATTTAAATGTCGACTTTGTTTAAAAAAAAAATACAAAGCTCCTCACTAAAAAAATTTCTAAATATCCGACAATGAACGCATCTAAGAATCAAATATACAATTCATATACAAACAATTCAGAAAAAAAACATGAAACAATTTAGATGAACTTATGCTTGTTGTATTTTCAGATAGAGTATTTATTTTCTGCATATGTACTAGTTCAAAAATAATACATTTTTATAGCTGTCTCGTTATCAAAATACATAAATAATAAATTCGAGCTTATTTTTACCAAATATTTAGTCTAGCTATAGGGTTTATGCGTCAAACTATAAGGACTAGCTTTATAGTATTTGTCATCAGTCATTTTAATATTATTTAATATTTTTAAATGATGCGGCCAGCAGATTAACGTTTTGGTTTAAATTGTGTTAGTCATCTGGTTGATCTAAAACTGATCAAACTCAATAAAACATAGGAACTATAATAATAATCTAATTTTCTAGCTAATTATAATCTGCTTTGTAGACGCAACCATGATTTAATTAATTTTATTTCCTTGTGCATTCTATGTACCGCGTTTGATGATGCATCAATATGTATGAACACGAACTTTATGAAAAACAGAAATTATAATAACATATTTCAATATTTTATCATAATATTATTGTGGTATATCACATTACTATCAGAAAATATAGTTTCCGAGAGTAATAATTGGTATTGGTCTGAATATTTTTATACGTCTGTATGGTGGTAAAAATGCACTTGTATAATAATGTATAAAAAAGTTTTTGATAGACGGGTTTTAATGATTTAAATGTTTGATACAGTCAAACAGAGAGTGTGCCTTTCAATCAAACAACTGTAAATGCGATAAATACATAATACTGTAAAAAATTACATGTTATGTAAGGTGATTATTAAAATAAAAATGCCTCTTACAGCTCAACGTGGGTACGGTAAATGTATTGTTTAAATAAAATATTTTAATTTTAAAAATTACCCGTTTTAAATAAACATGAAAACATGACGCGGTCCGTAGCATTCGCAAGTGAAAAGTACAAACATTTTCACCCGGACCGACGTCGCTCTTCAGTATCAACCGCCACTTTGGAACGCAAATAGGGCGACCTTATCCGTTCGCGGGAGAGAGGTGGGACGTTGGACTGAGCGCCGGCTGTGCGCGTACGTATTATGCGCCGACGGCAAAGGCCGTGACTACGACCAACGACCATTTATGAGTGACAGTTTATGATTATTTTATTAGTATTTCGATCTATTTAAATCAAATATAATATTATACACTCAATTACGCATTTGGCGTTTGTATTTTATCCTCAACTCTCGCCGCATGACACCGATTTTGGCGGACAACGACAAACAACAATGGTAGTCGCATCGCGTCCGTGTCAAATATTATGTAGTACAAATTTCGTTCTATATCGTATCCGAACGAAATGTCAGATAAAATAGTACACATCACCGACGTAGCGACTATTCAAGTGCCAATCATGTGTACGGAATTCAGTTGAAAACAACTCTAACCGTCCTCGCAATTAATATACATTTCACTAAAAACCGATGTATAATAATTACTCTATAATTAGAGAATATTGATATTTACAACTATACACTCCGACGATAATAATTATGTTAATTATGAAATTGTGTGAATTAAATATTAATACAATTAAAAACCGGGGAAATCGCTCTCTGATTTATATTATGTTTCGAGTGTACCTACTGTAACTCGTGATTGGCAGGCAACTCTTTTCAACGATAAATCGTTACAAAAAGCAATTCTGAGACGGTACATCTATAAGGATACATTATAATTGACTTACATAACTAATAGTAATTTAATTTTCCAAATGAAAAACAAAACTAACGTTGTAAATCCAATGTATATTTATTGCTCTGCCTGAATCTAAAATATAAATTTAAAATTATTAATTTATATAGTAAGTATGTCAAAATAGAAATTCAAATTTAAACGTATACACTTAAATTTTTGTAGTATAATATTATAATATATATGTAATGTAAGCTTTAAAATGAGTTTTAGCCAACTCAATTGTCTTCCATTTTATATACTATACCTATATATTTTTTAATTAATTCAAAACTTTAAATAAACGACAGTTTATTACATTACACAATAGAATTTTATTCAGTTTAATTAACCTCTATAGTTAGTTAAACTAATTGTTTGCTAATAAACTCTTTCTCGTAAAATATTTTTTACAAAAACAAATTATATTACGGAACTTGGTTAGTTTTACTCGATATTTGACTAAATTAGTGACTTATTGAAATATTATAAAATGAAATTTGAATGCGTCTTACGAATACTGTTTAATTTTATTTTTTCCTAGACGTGAAATATATTATATAAAATACAATTTTTTATAGCAGAATATTTGTTTGGTCGGTAACTAAACACAATTAAATTTTCAATTTAAGATACATAGTTAAATTTAATTAAGGTTCCCAGTAAAAGTAAATTTAATAATATTGATGTAAAATGTCAGCAACATGAAACAATTTTATTATAAATGTATATAATTATAATTGAACATCCTAACCTAAATTCGTTCATACAGTTTCCTAAAATACATAATTATACAGCTTCACATGTTCTGTAATCCAATTAATGACCAAAATATGTATGTATTTGTAATTTACTGTCTCTCTTTTGACAATTAACCACTCTCAATAAGCTAATAAAGGTAGATATATTGTATTAATTATCTTCAATAATTTATTTAAACGAGAAATGCATCTTCATTATAACCTAAAAACAATTTAACACGGCCATAACTCGTAAGATATTTGAGTATAATAAAACTATCAAAAAATCAATTTTTATGTGTTACACATTGATAACAATTCCGCACTTTTTTAGTAATAAACCTGAAACATATAATAATTATGTAAATCAGTAATATTATATTATTCAATGTGTACGATAATGAAGGAATAAATAATTTAAAAAATGTTAATTCTGTGTTTGTGGATATAGTTGAGTGTCATAGGATAACATGACTGACAGTAAAAAAATACTAAATCATAATATTTTCAAAAATTATTTTGAAAGCGTTCAATCAAATTGAAATAAAAGTTCCGTTAAAAAACACTTAATTGATTGGATGGATAAGTCGAAGTGATACTGTAGTATTTTAATCGTTTTAAGGGTCATTATTTTTTTCTTTTATAAATTAGTTAATAATTGTATACGTAAGTTATTCCTAGTTATGATACACGATGTAGTAAAAGAAATCATTTAATTTAATGAATTTAAACTCTGCATAGTTTATGATAAGTAGCAGTATTTATGTATATTTGTATCTTAATTATTTATAAATTGTATTTATTTTTATTCTCTTGGAGTTCTTGTAAAATAAATTAAAATCCATTCATCAATATTATTATTTCCGAATGAATATTTAGCAATACTAAGCTTTATTAGGTATAAGTAGGTATGATCAAAACTCTTTTTAAGGTCAAATATTACTTATCACTAATTGCTGTAGTCCCGGGCAGCGTAGCTAGTATTTGGAGTAGTTTTAAGACAATATAAACATTGAGTGGGTTATACATTAAAAGAGCTTTTAATATAGCTATTTCATTTAATTTTTGGTTTTATCTAAGTATACCTAATCTCTATAATCGACAATTTATAACGACATGATGCACGAAAATGAACTAACCAAAAAAACCACTGTTAACTGTGTAATAATAGCCGTAAGTTATCAAGTTTTAAAGTAATCAATAAGTGTTTACCTCTAAATACTCTCTAATTATAATTTGAAAATATTGTATAATTTGAATTGTTTATTATTTATGCATGTAATATTATTCAGTATGATTAAATAATAAATACAAATACTAATTCATCTACTCGTTCATAAAAAGTCAAACTAGGATAACAGGATGATTAAACCTCTAAAACACAATATATAAGTAGCTTATCAAAGGTAAAGCTTAGATATTTGATCGATATAAAATGATTTGAGGTTTGTATATTGTTAAAAAAATATACATACGAGAAGAATCATCCTTTTTTTAATGAAAAATTACGTAGATCGATTAGTACCATCATTAACTCTAAAGCGCCATTTGAAGTGCTAAAGTATTATCCAGATGTTTCTTTTAGATGTAAAATTTTAATTTTAATTTTATTTTAAAATCTTAGTTTATTAGGTGCTATTGTAATTAACACATTGAAAAATAATTATAATTGTAGTCAATTAAAAATGATATGTATTTATATTTTACACATATTATATTTTAGTTTAGCATTAAACTATTTTTAATTCATAATTCTAAATGTATCTACTACTGTTTTAGAAATATAAAAGGAAAATTAATTAAAAACAATTAAGTTTAGTAAATTAATTTTACTTTCTGTATCAGATAAAATGTTAAATCAATGTATTTCTTTTATGATTAAAATCAAAAAAAAAAAAACTATAGCATCGTCTAAAACGTCAATTTTATTGTTAAATATATTGTGGATAATATTGAAATTACATTTTTTCAAAATTCCATTCATAATTTCTCAACAAATCTTTATTATAGTCTATCGATGTGTAAGATTTATTATATTCTATGGAAAATTACATACGGTAATGGTAAGAGCTGTCAACAAATTTTCATGAAAAGAATGTAGATTTTATATCTAAAAGTAAAATGTTTACAATGTACAAACTGCATAGTTAGTATGATTCTGCATCAGATTATAAAATAGGTTAACTATTCTAATTCTATTCATCGAAATAAATCAAATCCATTCATTTTAATGCAATATCGAAATTTAATTTAAAGTTAACTAAACTAAGTCCTTATTTTAACACAATTGTAATTTTACAGTTATGTTCCTATTAATATTGACAACTTTAAAATTCTAAACATTAGAAGAAATGTCATGTTATTTTCACAGGCAAATTATGTGAATTTCTCTTGAATTGTTTTAAATTTTGCACATTATTAAATGGCTATTAATAGATTGGATCTCAATTAAAATTATATTTATCTCTTCAAAACTCTATAATGTATACAAATTTGAGAAATTTTCTCCAATACAATAATCAAATGTATATTGTTAATTGAATAGTGAATCGTAATTTTCACATAATAATACGTACGGTCTTAGTTCTAAAACATCTAATAATATATTTTCTCGACAAAACTATTTTTACTCGTACTTTATAAGTCCACAACACCTGCAACTCTTCGAGACCCAATACTTAAAATAAGATATTTCATATACAACTAAACCTTTTTTTTTTTTTTTTGACGCAATATACAAATAATACCTTCCATATTTATCCTTCGCCAACAACAATAAATATCTGAGGTAAACCGAATGAGAATGAAAAAAAAAATCCGTAACAAAATGTCATATGGGAAAACACAGCATGGCGTCCGCAAAGTTTATTATAATATGAACCCGAAATTCCATTTCACCAACTCAGAATTTCCAAAATAAAATACTAAAAAAAAACTCCGGTAAATTCTATTTCAACTAGGATTATGTATTTGTATTGGTTATTCCGCTTATATATAACTGTATCGGAGCCAAATGTACACCATACATGACATAGGTGAGTTTATGGCTGTATATGTATAAAATTAATATACTTAAGCGTTCTAGTAAGTAGTCGCTTTAGTGAAGTCTGACAATTAATACTACTTTTTCTATTCAATTGACTTCGTGTATCAATTGTTTATGGATCAGTAAGTACGCATAAAGTTATGCAATAATTATTACGAAAATCAAAGGTAAAAAAAATTGCACCAACTATGTTCGAAGGCACTAGATAGGTGTTCATAGCTGAACGAACTTCAAATATTCCAATACAGTACAAGGGGTTTCTACAACAAATTACACCGTTAGGATATACTAGTACACTTTGTCTGCAAATAATTAGTATATATTTTTAACTTTTACCTCATACAGGTAAATCATGCATAATATTTAATAAGAAAAATATTGAAGTCTAAAAATAATAATAATAAAACATAATCAAATTTCCGGTTTACCCATAATGTCTCTTACTCATGCGAACTGTTATTATTAAACAATATTGTATAATGTGCGTACATATTAAAATCTAATTTTATTTCAACTTTTCAATTTATAAATAAGTATTTCGTTTTTGTTGCTTATGTTAGGCGTTCCACTTATTTAAACTTTAAATACTTATAAATTATAATTAATCAATTATTCCTAAATTGATTATTATTTATAGACATCTCCAGAAAAATAATCTGATTAGGAATATTCGATTAAAAATACCAGAAAAACAAACAAGACTTAATAAAGACTACGATAAAAACATAATTTATTTAAAAAAAATATTGTTTAATAATGTTTAAATAATATTCGTCGTTTAAATAATACCACCATAGTCTAAACTATACAGCGCACTTACTAACGAAGTATTCATCATATTATATATGCGTATAAGTTTCGATATTAGAGCGGATAATATAATCGAATATAAATATATCACTGCGGGAGAGATAAATTACTGGTTAAATAGGTGTACCGATCAGCGATATCAAGATGACGTGTGTGGTTGGTTGTGTCTTATTGTTGGCAGCTGTTAACCGTACCGCCGTGTCAACAACAACACTATATCGTCCACATTGCTCTTGTCATTAATATTGGCAGACTATACAGTTTATGTATCCATCTGGGCCATAGATTTTTGCGGATTTCCGATCTGAAAACTTCCTTCCTCTTTCTGACTGTTACACTTAATATACACATCGCAATGCGGATTCGAAGCAAATGTTATAAAATGCTATACACGATTCCGAATACTGTTATCTAGTAATATGGTATGCATTAGTAACTATTGTATGAAACTGTTCGGCCGTGTGAATTCTTTCTGAATTTTACGGAGGAGGATCAACAACGGTTTTAGTTTTGAATTATTTGGACGAAATTCACAAACTCGAATAAAACTATTTCTTAAGTGATAACTGATAATATAATATAACAACAATTTCCTCTTCTAATATTGTAAAAGTACATCGACAGTATTTGAAAGTATAATGAATCAGGTACTCAGTTATCTTCTTAAAATGTGTCTTTATTTTATTAAAATATGCGTGGAGAATATAAATAATACAATGATTTAAAATAACAATTTAAGTGAACCATATGACTGCAGAAAATAATATTATAACATTTGTTTAAAATATTATAATAATATTATTACACAATAGAGAGAAATGGAAATATTTACGCAACATAAGTTTAAAAAAAAAAACCTTATTTATAGTTTTTTGTCATGACTAGAATATTTGATTTAAGATTAATCATAAGTTTGATAAGTTATACATATTTTTTTTTAAACAAGCGATACATTTTTGGTTTTTATTCATTAAGTCTTGAAAAAACAATCGTAAGCATTTTTTTTTAAGTAATATGTTAATGTAACCAGTAATGAGAAGGAAATCATAGCAATTTTTATAGTAATCTTAAATACAACTAGATAGTGTATATGATAAAGAGAATAAATTTCTCATTAGATAAAAATCGATGTACAAACTACAAATCTCGTTGAAGTTTGAATATTTTTTTATTTTTAAATGTATTACTGCAATAATTTGTAATTGACTATTACAATTATTAATATAAGTTATTGTATCTTGTTTAAGTATGTACATTTTAAACAAATTAAAAATAATTAATTCAAATAATATAAGTGTAAGTTGATGTATGGGCATTCTATTAAAATGTCTGAATGTGTACGCATGTGTGGACAAATATGACGAACATAACTAATATAATATTATTTATGAGGCATCTAATAATTATAATAATAATTATAAAAATGTTATTGAAAATTGATAATTTTCCATGATAAGAGTTAAAAGGTAAGTCATTAATTATAGAATATTACATAGGTATTGTTTAAAAACTTCATTATATAATAAATGAACACTCTACAGCACACTACATAATAGAATTCTATGAAAAGTATAAGATTTATAGGTCTACTACACATTATAAATGTGATAAACTTTGAAAGTCTCTAATACAATATATTGATAATCTTAATATTTCATTATTATCGTCATTTTACATTTTATACAGAATCATCGTAGACGGGTATTATCATTTATGGTATATTAATCAATAGTATTCCATCAATAATGGATTACTTGGGTCCAACTTTATTTAATTTAATGCCTTTAAACGTCAAAAACAATATTTTCAATAATGCAAGTCTATGACACATAACTATTTATTTAATAAGGAGAGTGTTCTAAAATATTTATCAAACAAATTAATAAAGAAACAGGAGATACGATGTGTGAAATATAACTGTTGATATTATGTTACATTATGTTCTTTAAAAGACGAAAATCCTAGGTACACAATACATTACGGAAATTTAATATTCTTGTAAATGTACCTATTTTGTTTCTTATTTTAATTCTAAGATTTTAAATTTTAACTCATTTACCCCACCACAAGCGCGTGTTTAAAGGGGTAAATTAATCAAATAATCTTTATGATATACTATTGTTGTTGTTGTTGTTTATAAAAACTTAATTTTCTTCATAATAATAAATAAATAATATTCACGTAAAGACGTAATATTATAATTCAAAGTCAAGTATGAAATGAATACTAGAACAACTATAATCATTAAAAATTAACGGATACCGGAGACTTAATGCAAAAAAAAAAAATGTTCTGATTATTTTATTTGAAAAGATGTTCAAAAAACCACTTACGATGCCGTTTCCGTGAAAAAATGTCATCAATATTCAATATCGAACAAATGTTTTACAAATATTTTACAACATATTTCTTTTAAAATAGTACTTGACACTTACAAAAGAATCAAACTGACTTGTGAACACTTGTTTTATATATTCAGTAATATATTTTTGACGTCGTGACTCTTTTTATGTGTTTCCCCAGTGTAACGACGAGCCACAGAGTAAAAAATAATGGTTATTTTGTGCATATTCGTTTATTACTATATACTTACTTTTCTTTTTCCGTACGTGTTGATGTTTGTTTTATGTACCATTTAACGTATTGTTTTTAAAGACGCTTATACTAGTTGCTTTTTGACACTTTACCATACTATTCAAACCAATACATTTACTTTGTGCCACAATACAGTGCGATACCTATGGCATTTAAATCAAAACATAACATAAATAATAAAATATTCAATTTATTTAAGTGTAGGTTTCACTGTTCAAACATTTTGTTTTATGTATTCAACAAGAATATTGAAAAACATGACGCACAGACGTGTTCTAAAAATAAATAATTATTGTTCAAAACGTTTTGGGAACAAAGAAGCGTTAAATAAAATAAGTTATTTTAATGCCTTTATGATACATGATATACATATAGCATACATTTTTTTTCTGTAGTAAAATACAGACATTTAATGTTTACAACGCAAAAAAAAAAAAAACAAAAAACTAGTATAAACAAACGTAAAGATATTTATATAAACCTTTTTAACTGGCAAAACATATTTTTAAAACTAAATTTAATTTAACATTTAAACTATTCAAACATACATGGAGACGTATGTGGAGGGTAAGGGTGGCAGACTCCCGAGCTCGAGGTACAATGCATAACTTCGTGCGTCATCTATGATTAATATTGTTAACTTTACTCTAAACAATGTTAAAAAATTAGCATTCTGCACGCTTCCACACGACACTCAGTCATCGAGACCGGTTCCACTAGAGTAGAGTGATGCGTGGGGATTAGCAGAAAAATCGTATAAACTTTCCTCGAGCCGTTGTTTTCTGTGGTTCTCTCGCCGAACAGAGTATAATGAATAGATTAAATAAATGGGGAGCCGCAGGGTACTATGATTTCCATATGACTCTGATTTTCCGGGATGGTACATGTTTTGTACTAATCGTCTCGGTTTCCCGATAAAATGTTTAAAACGGTCAATTGTATTTAAATTAAACTTCAATAATAATGTATGTTTACATAATATTATATTCGAATAACAAATTTGAAATTTCATAAGAAAAACATTACTGTCTTGATAAATGATAAGGTAATCAATTCGACTACTTTATTGAACGACAAAATTAATTTAAAAACAAACTTCGTCAATAAATAATCGTTATTAATTATTAATGTAACGCTAATAAATTGTTATTAACGAATACGATGATATTTTTCCCGTTTTGATTCAAAGTTTTTGTTAGCTGCACTCGTCACTAATTGCTTATTTTTTTGGTTATTCGTTCTGGTTTGTGACATTGAGTTAGTTTTTATCTTATAAAAGTTATTCCATATAGCTAATGCCGACTATTATCTGTGGTATACCACATTTAGGTATTCTGGTAACGAAAAATCAAATTAGTTAGACAAAATTGAATTAAAGTTTGATCGTGGAGAATGCTCAAGATTTCTTCTCAAAAAAAGTTTGTCCCGGATCGAATTAAATAAAATATCACACCTACACTTAAATTTTGTTGTATAAATATTTTGTTTACGTCCTTGGTGTTATGATAACAATGAATACTTATTAAAAATTATTTTGTTTAACTATTTATTCAATATTTTGTTTTTTTTTTTTATAACTTTTCCGCTCTTCCTAGAATCTGAAATAGTACTTTATCCATTGAAAATATAAACTGTGCTCAGCGATCAATAATTAAGTAGTTACTATCCTATCATATCTTATAATAGTATCAAAATATGTTTTAAAATCATAATAATAATATATAATATTATACTTATGAAAAAAAATAAATCAAATACATGTGTTTATTTATAATAACAATAAATAAAATCTGAAAAAAATTGTAATTTTTCACAGTTATTTGGTGTTCCATGGAATTTCCCGGAATGCCAACCCAACTCACTGATATTATGCAAGTTGAGAGTGTTATGAAATTACTTGGAAACTCTAAATTAAACAGTGGTATTTACCAAACATAAACAACTTCAGTGTGAGTTATTGGAAATATGAAATCTTAAATCGTCAAATATTTGTTTGAATGTATTCAAATGTTTTCGATACAACTGCTAGTAACACAGTGTGTAGTTTTTGAGGAAAAAAATGTCAGTCATAATCTACCTATTGAGATCTTCTCGTCGAGTTATTATTGAAATAGTAATTAATGTATGTTTGGTACTCAGAATAAAGCATTTTAAATGTAATACAAGGTTCCCTGTGAGTTGTTTGTACAGCGATTTGAAAACATCAAATGGACGGTTTTTAAGCGTATCTCAAGGGCTTAAGTCGATTTTGGACATTTTTGGTTTATACATTATTTCTGTGTGAAATTTCAAGCCGCATTAAGTCGCACCACTGTGAACTGCATGCGGTTTTTGATTTACAAGCTATAATGGCATACGTGTAGTGGTAAGTCATATATAATTTATATTTTTATGAGAAAACTCTATGTCACATTTTAATTTTCTATTTCTTCAGTAATTCCTATCGCCGTCTTTGGAGTCGTCGTCAGCTGTGTTTTATACATAAGCGATAACTATACATGAACATGTAATTTGACAACACACGATATTTTTTTTTATACTGCATCTTGTTACGTTTGAAGTGGTATTATATAAAGTTAAGTATCGAGTTATTTTATGAAAGAATAGTAATAGGTGATTCACATATTATAATATGCTCTATTTTTTTATTTTCCAAAAACAAGAAAATATAATTTTAAATATCTTTCCCAATCGAAGTACCTACATTTATGTTTGACTGATTCAAATAGAAATATTTTGATATTGCAAGTTATTATAACGTTAAATCAATAAAGCCTTCAAAATGAGATCACATCACTGTAAACTAGTTGGCTGGTTAATGACTATTATTTCACATTTCAGTATCTCGAATGACATAAATATAATGATTATTTTTAATTTCGATAATTATTAACGATATCTACTGTCAACAGATTAATTACAATTTAGTAAAATGCATTTAGGTAATCACGGCCGCCGGTGATCAATGTATACGATGTGTACAACTAGTGATAATACACAATTAATGGAATATTAAAGTAAAGACATGAAAAACGTTATAATTATATTATATTATGATATTGTGTACATATTGCGTATTTATAAATATTATAAATCTATAAAAGCCGACGTTCGTCTACGATCAGTATAATAGGTCGAACGCAAGTGATTCGATAAACGTCTATTCAGTACGAGTTTACCGAGACACACCGGAACGACCAGAACCATCATGAGATTTTCGTTTGCAGTTATTTCGGCGTTCGCATTTTTAGTCGTCATAAATGTCTCGTACGTGAACGCAAAACACGTCGCGACTTCTACCGATGGTAAAATCCGTTCGACAACTACGTTAGAACATGCTGATCAAACGAAAGGTAAGCTTAACTTGATTAGATATTCACTTATGTAGTTTTTATACATTCATATTGTTTCGTTGAAATCAATGGTAAAAAATGAAGCCGAACACACAACGTTAAAGAAAGATCACGACAATAAATCCAGTAGCACTCTCATACCACAAATATTCACTCCCTTTTCCTTTATAAGGACTACACCGTCACTAGAAGAAGACCGCGATTGCCCAAATGGATATTATTATCATGAACTATATGGATGCGTGAAAATATATGTTTAAATTTTAGTAAAGATACTAATTTAATAATTTATTTAAAATATATTATATTATCATTTATCTACGTTAATATAAAATAATATGTACGAATACCTATATAAATATTTTAATATGTATTTATTGTTACTATCTTACTTTTATGTTATTACTAACGTTAAGATATCGTGTGTTTGTCGTATTTTGGATCCAAAAAGCAAAACGAATGATAACTGATAAAGTTAAGTATTTTGAAATATTTCAATTTAAAATTCGGAATCAGAAACCTAGTTAGAAATACTTATTATAAATTCCAAATCGTGTATTTTAAATATAGTTTATATTTATGATATCATATTTTATAAGATAATGGTAATATTAAATTTTGTTTTTATTAAATTTTAAAATAAATAGTTCTTAATTTTGCTTTAATTAAATCGTTTTTATTTGTACGACCTGTTTAATTGCGAATTATGTTATTTACCAAATAAATTTGATTATAATTTATACTTTTTAATTATTATTATCTATATAATGTAATCTAAAAGTTGTACTGTACATTTATTTTGATACATAATGACTATAATTATATTATTAATGAATTTTCTAGAAGGGAAAATTAACATCTATCCAAGTATTAAATTAATGTGTTACGAATAGTAATTAATTATTATATTGTTAAAATAAACTGATATGATGTGACGATAAAACAATAAAATAAAAATTAATTTTTGAAACCGAACAAATTCAAAAATTAATGACAATTAAACAATACATACATTTTCACTATTCTTCCAACATCTTTATTTATTTTCCCAAATCTATCTTTATGATTTCATGCACCTTGTTAATGTTTCGTTATTCAATTTGAAATGAATAGGAAAATATATTTAATTTAGTTTTTAAGAATATATTAAGTTATTATGCAAACCATAATCGTAAAAAAAAATTATTTGCATTTATTATCTTTCACCACATAGCATCCTTTCCGAAAATTCAGCGTAAGTAGTTGTACATTCAAAATGTTATTATTATACAATCTATTTATATTTCTTATAAAAATATTTATTTATATAATTTTCTTATTATTCTTGATATACTGCTATAAACAGTATAAAGTATAAAATAAGTTTTGCTTTCTTTTTATTCACTAATTAATTTTATTTTTTTATTTATTATTTTTTTCTCAAATGCGTAACTATTTAGAGTTTAATTTTAGTGGGTTTGGGTGTTGATAAATAAACTTTTCTCAGTGTATAAAAATAGCTTCTAAGTATATTGTCAAACCTAAATGTGTGTTAAAAAAAAAAAAAAAAAAAAAAAACGATTTCAGCGTATTACAGTGATGATGTTCAACGAAATGTATTTTTTTTACCTTAAACAAAATTATTAATAATATTTAATATCATTTTTACGTAAAACTACGGTATAAATATTGTTATTAGATAGTACCACACCTTGTTTTAATTTTATTTTTATTTTTTGGACCAAGCTAATGTAATATTGCTATTTCTAGCTTGAAATAAATGATAAGCTCTGTATCTGCATAACGACATTTTAAACGTACGTAAAATACATTTCCCTCTTATTATTTACTGTAAATATTTATTATTTCTACTGAGTTTATACATTTCTATAAATTACTAGCTGTAGAAGCCAACTTAAGCCGTGAAAAAAATGAATAAATATAAAATACCTGCGTTAGTATAATATATAGGTTAGCTCGGTTTTAGTATAAGTACCCCTCAGTTCACGGTCAAATCGACGTCGGTGTACCTGATTTTGTGAATCTCTTCGACAGAGATAAGAAATCTGCCTTTGGCAGATTGGATGTAGCATTACTTGGTAAATTAAAAATTGTTTTAAAAAATATCTGTAGCCAATGGCAATCATGTTTATAAATAAAAAAAATATTCGATTTTCGTTAGCCTAAATGTAATTCATATTTGACTCACCCACGTCAACATATGTTTAAAAAAACGAAGCAATAAATACTCTTCGAGTCTCAAGGAATATGTGTATACAATTTGGTGTGAATTAATTCAATATTTTCCAAGTCACCACGTACAAACATATATTTTTATACAATTATATAGATAGATTTTCACATTTATTAGATATTTTAATGATTGCCAGTTATGTAAGTTGTAAACAAAAAAAATGATAAAACTACTATAAAAAAAAAGTAAAAAATAGTATTATAAATATTAGGATAAATAATTTATTATAATTAATTTTAATCGGGTTTGCTGTCAATTTTAAATTTTTCAGTGTTTTTTTTTTTGTAGTTTTTGCAACATTCTAGAAAATTACTGAATAACTCTAAAGAGTTTCTATTTTATTTGTATAGGTAACTGCATTTTTTAAAATTAGAGTATCACTCCTTCACAAAAAGAGAAGGTAAAATCAATAATAAAATTGATATTAATATTAAACTACTACATTCGATCAGAACAGAGTATAATAAACTCTAGAATAGATTTCATTATTTTATGATTTACATTTACGAATTCGTGTATTTTTTACCATTCAATGTTTTGTCATTCGATATTTTATGATTAATTTTGATTTTTATTTCAGTCCCAAAATCCCATTTCATGCATATTTTAAAAAGTTACTTTACTATCTATATTTAAATTCTGTCTTAAATTCCGAATATTATAGTTTCTTAGATTTTTTGTGAACATGTGAATATATTAAATATTTACGTGTTACATCATGATACAGTCAAAAAAAACATGATACATTATAAATATATTTTAAATTAATCAAAATAATTTTTATTCAGTACCTTTAAATTGTTTTTTCTGTAGAAAATATAATAACATAAGTTATTGGTTTCTACAGAAAAGTTATTGATGGTGTCAAATAAAATAAAATTAATATCTAAAATAATTAATGATATTATGGTATCAACAAAATTAATTCATATCTACCTACTTTACTTCTATAATTTGATTTTTATAAAAAGCAAAATATATATTATAATTATATAAACTAATATAATAAACCAAAATTGTTTTAGGCTTAAAGTAATAAACTTTATTTATATCTACCTAGATACTTGTAAGTATATTATGCATATATCCAAGAAAATATTTTACACAGTTTTGGCTTATATAGTATGTATATTAATTAAAGTCATATAAATAAAAGTAAATAATTATTGTATTTTTTCAATATAAACTCAAATTTTATGTTTAATTTCTGATATATAAATCATGTCTAATTTAAAATAAACTTTCAAATATTTAATGAGAAAAAATTCTGAGTTATGATTTTCAAACTTTTTAAAGAGTTAATGGAATACTAGTCGTATAAAGTTCTCTGTTAAATATTGTTAACCTAGTTAGTGTTTCAAATATTGTCTTTAGTTTTAAAAAGAAACCTAAAATTATACGATTTAATGTCACAGTAGTTTATACATTTTTGGCTATTAATAATTAATTTTTAAAGCATATTTGTCACAGTATTTAGTGATTTTTTGAAAACGGAATGGATATATTTGGTTGGGATTAATGTAATACACGCTTATATAATAATGTATAAATAATACTAAATATAAAATAAATTGTAGTAGATACTCGCAATATTCTGTAATTGATATAATAATTAACAATAATATATGAAAAATATATACACAAGATACTTGAAATAATAAAATATTAAAAATATAAATACAAATAGGATCACAATAGATTATTGTGTTTATAGTATGTGTATTACGAATGGGGGTAATATGCACTATTAAAAAATTAAAATAAATGGTTTCCAACCGAGTGGTCTCATTGAATGTTTATGTAGTGAAGCGTTAGAAGAAAAGCGTGATCAACCGGAACTCGACTAATTAATTAGATTATCTGCAAATGTCGTCTTCGAAGGATATTGTAGGATACTGTATTTTTTCCTCCATACAAACCCTCTCTTAAGATTGGATTCGGTCCAATCACTGAATTGGATTTGTAAAATTTGCTTGATAATGCACACCTCAATGATCTTGTTGGCGTGGCATTATCTTTACATATACGCATATCAGTTCGGATGAATGCACTTTCATCCGGCAATCGGTGAAGGCCTAATACCCAAAACTGCCTCAGTGATATATAAACTAATAACGCGTCGTCCTTACGACTATGTAAAACTTTATATTAATAATCCGTTTATTTCAGTTAAACTTATTCTGTAAATTTAAATCCGGCGAATAGTTTTGTTATGTTTTGTTATTATTGTTATATCTTATCAGCGTAAAATGATAAACTGTTTTAACTCAACTGTGTTTTGTGGTCTGTTTCACTCTCAAGTAGTTATGTGGTGTGTTAAATTGATTTGAAAAATCAAAAGTAATGATCTTATCCAAACTTTTTCATCTCAGCCTAACTATTTACACTATAACGGAATAATTATTGATTATAGTTTAAAACAAATTGCATGTACATTTGTAAAATACCTTAAGTATCAAATAAAATGACTTAGAACCGATATGAAAATTTACCTACCTAAAAAAAAAAACTCAAATTTAAAAAAAAATGATTGATGATTATATTTTGCAATAATCAAATCATTATTGATTGGAAACCAAAGTACAACAATATTGAGAAAAATTAAAAAATGTACTTTATACTTTTTCGTCTATAGATACGTGCTATAAAGATCTAAAAATACATCTAAATATATTGAGAATTACATCGTCAATATAAGAAATAATAATATACGAGTATGTAATGATCAAAACTTTAAAATTAGTTATTACTATTTATTACTTTTTTTTTTTTTTAATTACAAAAAAGTAACCGTTAAAGAAAAGGTTATTATTTTCCTTTTAAATATGCAATTTTTTTCATGTATTCATATATCACAAAAGGTATAGTTCAATGTTTGTGAAACATGTTACCAGTTCAAATACGGTCTGTCCAGAGGTCATGAGTTAGAATGTAAACTAGCCAAATGGTCAAAAATATTATGTTGGAAATGTTATATTTACGAAAAATCAAGCGTTCGACGATTTGAAATAATATATTTTAAAATTATATTATAAGGTTTTATAGTACAAAATTGTAATGATATCAGTGATATTGACGGATAACCGCTGATTATCATCGAATCATCTGTGACCACTATAGCGTTGTTGATTGCGTAGATATTTCAGATTATTCTATAATATGTTCTAAATATTATGTAGCTAATTTATTTGATTTACCTGTATAATTTATCGTATCAAATTAATTTAATTTAATTTATTATGAATGGCAAAAATATTTAAATTATGCGTTGTATTCATGGACATATCATTTTAAATTTAAACAATTTTATTTTTATAAAAAATAAATATTAATAAAAAAGCTGATTTGAAAAAATGTGTTAATTTAAGTATGGTGCTAAAATTAAAACTATCAAATATCATGATGGTAACATATTATTGAAAAAAATTGCTAAATTGAATATATTCATATACCTGAACCTATATCTGTTGAGGTAAAATAAATAAATTATCAAATGTTATTCTAACCAAGAAAATGTACTATACAAAAATTTCTGGCACTTCACAAACAGTATCTAGTTTGGTAAACAAAGAATCAGTCAAACAAATCATTGAATCACAATGAAAATCTATTTAAAAATTTAAAAACAACAATTTGTTGATATGTTTTTAATAAAAATAACCAAAGATATTTTATTATTTACAACAAATGAAAATTATTAGATTTTACAATAACTCAATTATTAACCATATAAATAAAACTTTTCCATTTGCAATTCATTCGACATGTTTAATTTTTCTTCAAAATATTTATCAAAAAATTCAAGGATTTGACCTTTCAGCAAAATATACAAATGATTAAGAATTTAATTTACTTTCCAGACAATTACCAGCCATTTCCATTTCTTCCTGTTAATAATATGATATATATATATATATAGGTACCTATAATAGGTATATTGTAAAACGTATACATTTTATAAATAGAAAATGAAATATGTATTTTTTTAATTATTATCATTTATTATTTTTTTTCAACCTACAAAAATGTTGGATAATTTTAAAATTATTTTTTATCGACACTAATTAAAAACAACATTTGTTAAAATATTTTGAAGAAACATTCACGATAGAACAACTTTAAATGCAGTAAAGAGAAAAATCTAAACTCTAAACTAGACGATATAACTACAACCCATCATTTTTCCTTCCAGGAATTTGGTCAATGTTAATTAATACAAGATTTTCCTAGAATGATAGATATGGTACAGTAATGACACCAAATTTATATAATTGCGTGCATTCTCCTAATTGTTTTTTTTTTGATGTTTACGTAAATTCATATAACAATTACAAAAAATTCAAAATTAAACAGAAGTGACTATAATATAGAAGTGTTAATTACTTGTGGATAAAAAACGAAACAATTTAAACATAAAACAAATTTAAAATTGAAATGAATTCATTCACTTATTTTTTTACTCCTTTTCTTTCGAAAAACTAGAACATTGATGAGCAATCGCTCATTTAAATTTGTAAATACTTTTTATATAACTTTTTAAGATTAACAAATTTCATTTATATCTTCATATATAAAAAATAGTTTAATATTTATGTATCAAAATTTCGTACACAAACCATTTCTAACATGACTATTCGGCTGTTTTACATATAAACATATGACAATCTAACAGACCATATTCTAACTAATAACCCTTTACTCAATACTTATTGATACCAATACGAAAAGTTATCAGATAGTTATATCATTAACTAAACAAGTTTTAAAATTATATTAAATTCGATAGAGTTTATGAGTATAATTGTCTGAAAATAAAAGAAACATTCTTGGAACTTGTAATATTAATACAACCAATTGATTTAAAATAAAAACAAAAATTAATTAATTATTCAGTAAAATATTTAAATGTATCAGATAACCACTGAAATAGGTTGTTTTTTTTCAAAAAAACTTTATTAATTATTGTTGTTTATTGTAAAGAAAAAAGTCATGTTATAGAAATACATGGTTATAAGTGCCTATTACTACACTGCTTCAATATTTTCGGAGAAAACTATTCTCATTAAAAAAATTTTCCTGTGGAAAAACTTTCGTCAGTAGTAGTTGTATTTAAATCGTTCAAATTAACAGTAGCCTATACCACAACAGCTGTTGTTCAGCGATATGTCCCTTGTTTGCCATCAAAACCACTAATAAAGAGGCATCAAAAACTTTTATCTCAACGCTCTGAAAGTTAAATTTTTAATTATTAAAAGACGCAACCAACACTTTCTTTATTTTTTTATTTTATGCATTAATTATTCTTTTTTTTAATTTAATAGTTAATCAAAATAATAAAAATGCCTTATTGTTAAAAACTAAATACATTTTTTTTTCCATTTAAACAACACAAAATATGTATAGTATTAATTAAATGATAATACTTATTCAAATAAAATATAATATGTAAATAATACGTAAAAAGTGAAAAAATAGTATTGTTTAAAAATTTGTTAAGAATTTTTATAAATAAATAAAAAAGAGCAAGTAAGTAATCGTTTTGATTTACCTCGTCATTAAGGAGTAAGTTACTGTGTAATAATTGTATACGAAAAACAAATCCGAGCAAAAACAGTTTGTCAGGCTATGTTACTAAATGCAATATTTTACGATACATGTATATTCCTGTTATAGTAATTTGTTTCATTATTATTTATCAGTTATAAGATTACGATAATTTTTGTCAAAAATATTGTTTTTATTTTATTATTGATTCAGTTTAAAATGCACTGAACTAACATTAGAATAATGAAAATATATTATATTATCGTTTATTCAGAAATCGAGATTGGAAAAATTAGTTAATTATAAGGTATTGTTGTTAATTGATCATAATTGTTTAATTCGTGTATTTCTTCACTTAAAACTAAAACAAGCAAGTCATCTGCACTAAAATACAAAAATATTTTAGTATTGATTATGTAAGCCAAAATGCTTAATTATATGATTTTCGAATATTAAAATCAATCATTTTTAAATAAAAATAAATGAAATTAGCTTAAGTTAAATAAATCCATTACATAATTGTAACTTTAAAACAAAATATGATTAAATTCAAATAAAGATGGACCGAAATGGCATTTCACAAAATCCCTATGGATTGTTGACATGTTCCGGACATAACATTCAATCACTTTGAGTGATCCCAAAAATAAGATTAAGTCCAGTAAGCCAACCATTTGAAAGGTAAACGTTATACAATCCAAGGACCAAGATGTTAAGATTTAATTTCACTGAAAGAACTGCTTACAACGATTTCATGGAATATCTTCTGTTTGAGAATCGTGCACTTGTCAAACAATAGTAAAATCATTTACGTATCGCAAATGCCTAAGTAATTTTAAAATATAGAAGTGTACACTCTTATAGAAATATTATTACGCCTGGTAAGCATTGCAGTATTTTAATTAAGGGTAGTTATTTTCAATAATATAGTACTACGATAAACATAATTCTGTTGTATAAATTGCAATCATACAAAACTATAGATTTGTTTCAAAAATATTATGTAAGTATTTGTTTTTGTCTATAAAATATATTAGCACATTCATTATGTTTTGACTCCATCAATTTATAGTATATTTAAATATCAAAGCTGCTCCACACTTTCGAAAAATATAATTTGGATATGATGAATAAACTATAAACAGAATATTTTTTATGATGTATGTATCACTACACTAATACTAACGGACATTATTTTTAACACGATATTATACTAATCAATGCATTGGTACTCTGACCTCCTCCTAAGCCAAAATACAGTAACGATATAGTCTTTAATTTTTGTATCTGGTCAGAAAACATATTTATGGTTAAATTTTTCAACATTGTGTAAAAACAACAAGACAAAGTATCAGTAAGATAAATTATGACGGATAAATTAATGGGCCTAAAAACTAGAGGGCGTAATAAAAGTAACACATTTTTATCTTTTTAATAAATGTCTAGAAAATTAGTCAGTTTCGATTCTAAACGATTATTATGGTTATTAACTTACATCTCTGTATTAAAATGATCCGACTAAATGGCAAATGGTTACCATTAATTAGTTAAACAATGACCATTGTGAAAAACTGTCTAAGCGTTCGTAAAAATATTTAAAGAACATAGCCGCTTGGAAGGTTTCAGGTGGCGGGTTTCCCACCATTTACCTCGTATTTCTGTTCATTTTATGTATGAAAAAAGAAACCCACCAATGATGGGATGAAACACGAAGTAAATATTATTTCGGGATATTAGTAAACGATATCTGAGAACACCTCACTATCAACTCTCTCTCCAGACCATTAATCTTATGTATCTACTTTTCTTCGGCTGCTTTGAAATTTAACAAACGTATCATATACATAAAAGAACATAAAACTAAACATTATATCCGTTATACTTTCATACCATTTTTCAATTTCAATTTCAAATTTAATTTGTTCGACATTGATTTGAAAAAAATAATAACAAATACCTAACACTATACTCGCTATAATTTTAATTGCTCTGCCATTACATAATTCGAAGGAAATTTTTGACGCAACATTAAAATATATATTATAATGAGTTGATGAATAATTATAAACTGTCTTATAACTATAAACTAGCTTTAATTAAAAATGGAATCTTTCTGGAATATTTTTAAAATGTTTTAAGATATAATTTATCTAGAACATTAAGCAATTCTCTAAAAATATAAATAAAAAAAAGTTATCCCGTTCAAGATATTACTAATACATTGAAAATGATTTACTTTCAAAGTATAAATACTTAATGCCATAATTTTTGTCATAGTCCGTGATATTTTACCTGTTAAACTAATATTATACAACGAATGAGTCAAGTTCTACTAACCAATTGATGTTTTTACATAAATAACAAAAGTAAAAACCAGAGAATTCGCTCTGTTGTATAGTAAAGCGAGTAAGCGAGTGTCGAGTACACCTCATTATTCAGTAGGTCACTGTAATGGAAGTGTTAAATTTGAATTTAACTATAAATCATTGTGTACGAAAAACTATTCAAAGTGAAAACTGTCAGCATATATGTCTAAAGA
Organism: Rhopalosiphum maidis; assembly: GCF_003676215.2. Lineage (NCBI taxonomy): Eukaryota > Metazoa > Arthropoda > Insecta > Hemiptera > Aphididae > Rhopalosiphum > Rhopalosiphum maidis. Next base: position 38,742,453 of record NC_040880.1, on the reverse strand, counting down.
TATTTTATTATATATTTTATATTTATATTAGTAGCTTATTTTCTTTTAGTAGTTTTTTCCAAAACTAAATCTTACGAATTATACAATTATTAAAATACTATTAATAGTTGTTATAAATTTATAAACTTTGAATTATGACAAACAATAATATTGATTTTGTCAAAAACTGGTTAAACTCAAAAATCCTTGTTTTTTCCTATTAATTAAGTTTGTTTAATCCTAATTATATTAAAAACTACTGCGATTTTTTTACTGTTACCTTTTAAAAGTATCAATTATACCCAATTTTTTGGCATAAAATACCTTCGACATTTTTTTAAACATGGCGTCATTCACTCCATTATAAAACCAGTATATTCGATCTGTCTAAAATCCAAAAAAAAACCATTAACTCGATTAAAAACATTAGCTTTATTTTGGTCATTATTGTGTATTAGATAAATAATTTGGTGTATAAATATAAAAATGGATTTTAAATACAAAATACAAGTTTAGAACTAAAAATACTTTATAATGAAATGTAAATTAATGAACTGCTTATGTTGTACTTATATTCAGAAATTAAATATAAATCGACTTTATTTTTAAGTCAAATAATCATAATATACATTTATAGAATTTTTATTGATTTCATTATTAAATTTAACTTAAAGTTATTACAAAAATATTTTAAAATTATAACAACTATTTGTATGTTTTATTGTGATATACATTTCTAATAAATTAAGCGTTGTCGATTTGAATAACTAAGTATTAATAAAATATTTTATAGTATCTGTAAAAAAAGAAAACACATATCAGATATTACCAGATATAAAATTTAAATATTCGAAATAATGCTGATATAATATACTTCTCAGACGACTTTTATAAATTTGGTTTTATGTAATATATTATTTTCAAGTGGTTTCACAGATTTATAATAATGTTTATAAATATAAAAATAATATATATATATATATATATATATATATATTATTACAACTGTGTATTGGACTAAAAGGGTTAACCACAAAACATTGAACAATTTTATGATGATTTTATCATTTTGATCATTCCCATAAATATCAAGAAGTGACAAGATCTGCGTTAGGAATTACTGCCAACTGTCACAGAATACAAAAAAAAAAAATAATACTGATAAGTCTGAGGATTAGGAATACTGAAAGTAGTAAGGATACAATGTTGGGAAACGAATGAAAATCTAAGTGGAAATCTCTATAGAAATAAAACTTGCTTTTAAAAACTGTGCCTACGTTCAAAATAATGTTCAGAAAAAAAACATGTTAGCAACATTACGGTTGCAAAAATTGTTAACTAAAATATTTAGAAGAAATACACGTAGATTTTATTGAGCGAAATTATATTAATCCAAAATAAAACTACTCTGCCTGACTTTATGAAATGTCATTCTAAAATTTTTGCAATCAATAAATTTATATCCCAAGTACGGTGTTCTGTCTAGAAAAACGACCCTTTTTTAATATATTATATTATTAATTTATAGCAACGTTTTGTATTTCCAGAGATGGAAATAATTTATTTTTTGACATTGATATTTTTAAATTATTAGCACTAAATGAATATGATTGCTTTAATATATACCTTCGTATAAGCCATAAATAATATAATTTTATAAGAAAGAAGCCAGGTGATGTTTTAAATTTAAAAATTTTTTTTTTTTTTATAAATATTAGCTTTTTTTGGAAATAGTTTGTTTACATCACTTTAAGACTTAAGTCATATCAAAACAACATTTTTGATAAACATATTATATATTATATGTTTTTACTATTGTTATCAATACGTTTTTTTTATGTTTTGTATTTTTTAAATCTTTGCATACATTTATATTATTATATTCCAAAGCATAAAATAATAACAATTATTTAATTTAATAAAGTACTTAAATTAGTATTTTTTTACGCTTAAACGAGTGGAGTAGTTGGCCAACATTTTGTGGAGTACTTCAGTGTTCTCTATTCCAATTAAATAAAATGTTTACAATTATAAATAATTTTAACTATAATTAGCTATATGTTCATACATCGGTATGTACCTATATATATTTATATATTATATAATGTTTAAAAACAATAAATATTGCGATGATACATTTACTCAACATTTTTATTATTATTTAACTACACAATTAATTTCCTACATTTTAACTCATTGAAAATAAATATTAAAGCGTTATAGTAACAATAATTATTTTGTCATGGAATTATAACTTACTACACCTGTTATAACTTATAGATTTGTATAATATTTACTAGGAGAAATACACCGGTAAATACCTAAGACCAAATTGATTTCACTAATTAAACCATATTTAGTTTCAACTTTGAAGCATTTATATTAAATCAGAAGATTCTTTATTATAACGTATCGTATATAGCAAACTATTATATTATGTATATTAAAACGAATGTATTTAATGATCGGTTGTAAACTTGTAAATATAAAGTACTTAGCTTAAAATCAGATACAATCAATACATAAATAAATACGACCCTATGCAAATATTTTGATTTGTTTTTACCGTGATTTCATTAGGTACCTAAGGAAAATGATTAACAAAATATAAGATAAATTATATTATTATTATTTATAAAATATAATATTTTTATTGATATGTATATTTTATATGTGCTGAAGGCAATGATTATGTTTTGAATGAATGTGTGTTTTACAGAAACTAAATACTTTGATACCTGGTTATTCATGAAACGCAGTAATTTATTTTTATGTTTACTCAAGTGGATGTTTAAAATTTGTTTCAAGAATCAGATACTCGACGCACACTGAATATGTTCTGTTTTTAGATTGCGGTTGGCCACAGGTGCATGCGTATTATTATATTAAGTTTGAAAGTAATTATTATTATATTTCCAAACTGATTTAAGTGTAGCTGTGGTAGCATATTTTTTCAACGCTTTAGAATGATGAAGAAATATGAACTAAAAATATTAATATTGAGTTAAAATACCAAGCCATAATAAAGGCAGTTTGTTATAGTAAATTTAACGTAGTTTATATATTATTATATTACAAGCATAAATCTACACCAGAAAAAATATTTAGTTAATAGTTATTTTCTTTTAAATGTATGCCTGATTTACCAGGTTGGTTTGAAATGCCCTTATTAATTATATAAATCAAAAATTAATAGCTTAATACATATTGCTGATTATTTATATTAAGACTATAATAATATTATATAATTAATATGTTATATTGTTTTAGGAAGTTGTCTATAATGTAAAATTACGTTATGATTACCAACATATATATTTTTGAATCGCTTTAAGTTCGTATAAATAATTGATATTAAAATAGTTATACGCAATATTTTGAATACAAAACAATAGAAATATTATAGTAGTTTAGTATAATATAATATATAACATGATGGATTTCATAGAAATTAATTGTAGGTTGTTTGTTTCAACAAAACAGATTAACGGTCAATATATCTCTATGTAGTACCTAATACGAAATTCAATATTCATAACACAGACGGATCTTTATTTGTATAATAATATGTTGTATTTAAATGGGAAATTCTGTCGATGAAAATGTCAAATTATAATATTTACCTATTTACTATATAGACTGTGCTCTTTGAATATAATTTTTGGATTATGGGGAAATCATTGATCCGTGGATGTGAGGAAACCAACAAATTTGATAGTGTAAACATCATGATCCTTCATCAAAATATGAAAGTGGTTAATAAATAGACGTCATAGAGGATAATCGCCCATATACTATATTACGTATTAAGTGAACCGTTCCATATTGTGTATTGTCTGGAAAGTGCATTGAAATAGTATTTGGTATGGACAGAACAAAACAATTATATTAAACTGTTTTGTCAGCGATTAATATTAATAACAGCGACTATTATTTTACGCAAGTGTGTCATATTTTTGATATATGCGATTTAAAATCGTTTAAAGCTATCATACTATAATAATAATATATTATACTCCAGACGGTTTTATTTTTTCGGAGTCTTTTACTCAACGATTACAATAAAATCCTTTTAAAAATTGACCGAAAAGAAAAGTATAATATAATTTTATAATACAAAAAACAATTTTAAACAATAATGTTATACATATTTAAGTTTTTGATACTTCATTTTTAAATTAATTGTTAGAATAATAATTATAATTGTGTAATAATTTCAAAATTAAATTCAAAATATTGTTAATTTATTATCCAAATTGCAAGCACGAAATTGTAAATAACACAGTAAGTTTAATATTTAAATATTGTATTGTTCATTAAAATACAATTGAAAATTTACAATTTAGTGAAAAATTCATTTGAAATGAGAAGTTGACATAAAATAACAACTAATAGTACCGACTTTAGATTTTCAAAAACCATTACTAACTACATAGATAAATAAATAAAACTCGTAACGTTCAATGTGAACAACTAATTTATACAATAATAATAGTATTAAACCTTTTGAGAAAAAAACGGAAGAGATATTATTTTTGGACGTTGTTTGTTATTCTAAACAGGTGAACTTTTACACTCAAATTAATGTGACTGATGTCTTAGCTTAATACAATACTATGTGTGTGTGCCTGGGTAAAATAAAGAAATATAATAAATCTGTCGTTTATGCTAAAGAACGGCAGAAGAAGTAGAAGAATAAAAAGAAAAAGGTAGGTACATCGCAAAGAGTTTCAATGGGTTTTTTTTCTTTTCTTTTTTTTTTTTACTATAATTCTTATTTTCTTCGAACGAAAAAACTTTCCAAAGGCCTTCTCAGATTTATACTGATGATCGAATACATATGCTCGCTATGGTGCCGCTGCAAACACGACACGGACCACGGGACAGAAGGGTCTTACCGTAACTATATAGTAAAATAATCTAAATATATACACACACACACACACACACGTGTAGATAATAATGTATGCACGTGTATAGAAAAACACTATGTGTATCTCCTTACGCTTTATGTGTGAGGTTTTGCGTGTACTAGGAGAGGGAGTCACTCTCGGTTTGGTGTGGTTAATGATGGAATGGGAAGATATGGGGGGTGGGTCGACTCGGAGCCTGGTAGAAGAAAATCGATTGCTCGGCCCTAAAGAATGTTTCGTCGAGTATATATATATATATATGTACTATTACTACTTTGCTTCGCTTCCGGCAATTTGTTCAACGCGAATTTATAACTGCAACAACACCAGTGTTTAAGGACATTTAAAGGGTTTCACGGTGTACGCTTTCGGTTGTCCTTCATTTCCGGAACGTAGTCACAAACTTTTCTCATTCAGATGCCACGACCGTCGCACCCGTCTCGCTGCAGACATTTATAATTTACATCATACAGGTATCAGGTATAGCTTACGCAATATAACTACGTCGATACGTACTGACGTGGAATTCCGCGACATCGCGCCGCTGTAAGATATTGATTTGATATAATTAATAACTGAAGCAGTCTAACATAAGTAATTTTAGAATATCACCAACATAAAACTATATAAGAAATTAAGAATATTCCGGTTGAGAGTCTATTCTGAAACTCTGTAAAACTTTCTGTATAGATATAAATTATACAATAGTTAGTAGATAGGTATATACTAACGTACATATTTTATTCATTTTTAAATTTTTACACATAATACTATGTATGTTTATGCATTAATATTGACCGATAAGTGTTTGCGTACAATTGTAGAAGTTGTATAACAGGGTACTAAGACGTATTGCATCTGCTTTTCTGAGTTATAGTGTACTCGATGTTTCTTTTAAACGCAGATGTGTTTTCACAATAAAATTATTATATTATAAAACTTATTTTTAATATGTACCTTTGAATTTATCAAATAATATAAATGGTTAGTTAAACAAGTTTTGGTTTGTCTTTTTCGACAATGATCTCTATTTTTCCAAGAAATCAAGTGTTTAACTCCTTATTTACGAATTTCGTACAAATATTATTTTATAATTTTTCTAGTCGAAAATAATTGTTACTGTATGCATTAAATGTTTGAAACCTGATAGCTTGTATTAATATCAGTTGGTCCTATGCTTCTCTGAAAATCTATAAAAATACATAAAAATAAAGAGATCGTAAATATTGGGAAATATAATGATTCTTAATATTAATTTTGAGTCACAATTTAAAAAAATTCTTCAATTTTGTAGATGCCATCATAAAAAGAGCTGGTGCGCAAAAGTACTAAAAAAATATTATTAAAAATACAATATGGATTTTTCTCTCTTTACTAAAAAAGAAAAAAATAACACGTTTCTAGTGTTTACGTTTATTTTTTTCCATCGCATTTTTTTATGTCATCAGCGTTTTTTTATAATATGATTCAGTAAATTATAATTTTATTCTTACTTGTATAAGTTATAGAGAAAATCATGCATTTTAAAAATATTATACTTTTATATGAATAATAAAATAACAGATCATTTATAAAAATATGTAGAAAAAAAAATTTACTTTCATACTGGATTTAAAGTTTGGATAATATATCAAACGAATGTTTTAATATTTAATATAGTTTGTTGTAATAACTAATATTACTCTTATAATTTAATTTCAAGTTCTGAACACAGTTATACACGTATTGGTTTTAAAATGATGTGTATGTACTTTCTATGCTGTCATTACCTATTTGAGAAATAAAAATAATTCAGTCTTAACTTTTAGGTGGTTATGGTCGTAAATTGGATCTTATATGTACACGAGTCGAAATTCTAGTAAGTTTTATAAATAATTGGGAAAACCTAAAAAAATTATATAAAAAAAAAAAAAAAACAGTAATATTTATAAAGAGATTACTTATAATAACTTTAGACGAAATTGATTTGATTATAATTTGTTATGAATAATCGTAATCGTATACTGTCTTAAATATTGTTATCCGAATAAAGATAAGTGATATCTGTAAAAATAATTATTTTTAAAAGTTCTTTTTTTTATGTATACCTTAGGCATATTATGTATTTTATTACAAATTACAATATATGAATTTAAAGCTATAAACAGACGAATTAATGTTTACATCATATTGAGATCGGTATTTGACTAAAGTATTTTTTTTTTCATTTTCATCGAGGAACTTTTAATTTAATTCATTGTACTTTTTGAACAAAAAGACAAGATTTAAATTTTAACATAAATTACTTGAACAATTTTAAAAGTTTATTCTCAATTATTGTGATGTTTTTCTTTAATACGCATGACGCATATACAAATATAAAATTAGAATAAAATTAAAAAATAACCAAAACTGTTAAGTTTTGCCATAAATGACGTCACATCGTTTCTATTTTATTAGACTTTGCAAAAACTTTTGTATCAACAATTATCAAACGATTTTCCCAACTTATTTTCAGTAAAAAAACGCATACATATTGTTCATTAAGTTAACAAACAATGACATTATTAACTTTTAGACCAGTGCTGCTGGTGTATCTATTGAAATAGTGGATACATTCAATAAACAGTCATTAAAACGTGAACTATTTATATAAATATAAAATCAAATACCATTTAAAATTGTATACGAGTAGAAATAACGTATTCTGCGGAATAATGATGCCGATATCAATAGATTTTAAAAAAGGATAACGAGAAAGAAATCATATAATAATATTATATTATTGGACATATCGTTTGTGTAAAGTATACACCGCCACACCGGTGAGGAAGAACAAGTGAAGGCTAATTAACGCAGTGAGATTTTACAGAAATTCGGATATTATTGGAGACTGAATCGACGGAAGCACAAGATAATAATTTCTTCTTTACGGGGGAGAAGGCGGCACGTCATGGGTAATTATTCGGAACGAGGCGATTTGACTGATTGGTATTACGGCGCTTGAAAATGGCTTTGTACCGACAAATATCCTTTGTAATTGAAAATGCTATCAACTCCACATATGGCGCACTCTGAAGGGATGCTTTTTCGCGGGCGTCTGAGGAGTGATCTTCCCGGAATTTGACGCAGCGGGAAGCATGATTACAGTAATTTGAGGCGAGCACATAAATCTCACGGTTATGACATTGCGGTGAACCGCTATTGGTTTTATACGGCATTACCAACGCGGTGTAGTGGTATATGAGAGTATTAGACAGGATGGATTAAGAACATCCTTTTAATTATTGTCTGCAGTGTGTACGTAGAGTTAGTGACAAAAAATAATAATATTATTATGACTATGACAATAATAATATTATATGATATTTTATACGTAGAACAGTATACGAGTGTTGTCATAATGTTTTATAATTAAATATTGACCAAACTTTATATCTAAATAAACAAACTATAAATCTTCTCTAAGTTCTAACTCGTCGTATTCATAAATTGTGATTACATTAATTCTCGTTCTTTGCTTCCGCCACCGCTTCATTTCAACACTGTCCTCTCGTCTTAAAAATATACAAACAGACGCATTACTTATAAAAAATGTTTATACAATATACGACATCAATAGTTTCTATAAATTGTATTCATAATATTCAAGCTAATTATACTTTTTATTTCACTGCAATACACTTTTTATACTTTATAGAGCGGTGTTTAAATTAAAACCTTAAACCACGCTGTTTAATAAATTAAAACTGTCATATTAACCGATGGCGTTAATCTTTTTATTTTAGTTATAATTAAGTGGAGGTAAAAACATTTGTGTTTGCTCGAGATAACTAGTGAATTAATCTGCTAAATTAATATTATTAAAGAAAATAAAAACATAATTCTTACTATAAACATCAAACAGAACAAAAAATAAACTATACCCCAAATAATAAGTACTTAACTGAAAAATATTCCATTTAAACTAAATACTTAATTACCAACTTTAAAAACTTAAGACCAATATTTACGTAAAATTGTATTGATTTGTATAAAAATATATTATTTCAAATCGCAATAGAAATTTGAAGACTAAATTAAAATGAAAATAAACTTCGTTTTTAAAATAAATAGGTATTGTAAGTTAATGACAGGTTTGATAAATACTCGTGTGTACAGAAATTATCAACAAGACTATATTTACATTCGATTCTATGGGAGTACCAAATGATGTAACGGATTGAAATAATCTAATTGTACGGAAAATGTATGACACTAGATATTTAAGTAAAAAAAGACAAAAAAAAAATGTATTTTAAATTGAAATATTTTTTACTACTTTCTGTTGTTTGAATATTATTAATCAAATATATTGAAGCAAAATAAAAATTACAAAATTATGAAAAATAAAACCATGTCTATGAATGTAATAGAACTTTGCAACATTCCTTAAAAAAAAAAAAAAAAAACAATAGCTGTTTAGCTGGATTAGAATAAAGAGGAAAACTAATAACGACATTCTTCTTCTTAAAAAAAAAACGATGTTACTTGAATTTGTATTACTGTTAAATGCACTTTTTACAAATATTATTTAAATGCACATGCAGGAGACAGTTTGATCGCTACAAAATATTGCATTGACATCAAAAACATCGCCTAACATTGTGCCAATAGTATAGACAATATTACAACATTCTTCAAATCGTTGAAAGTAACAAATTATTTTTTTTAAAGTTTTATTGAAATACTCGTCATATATTAAAATAAAAAAAAAAAAAAAGGTCAGTTTAGGTTGGACTGCTAATATTTATTAATTTTTCAATTAAATTATATGTTTATAAGTTCAATAATATTTTATGATAAAATAAAATCGAAATTGGGAATACATTTTTATTATTATACTCAACAAAGATTAGTAAAGCAAGCAATATAATAAAATTACTTTCTATTTTTAACGATGACATTAATTTTATTTTTGCGACCTTCTGTGTTTTTTTCAGATGTATAAGTTATCTTATCTATACTTTTAATTATTTATAAATGAATATACAATAATTTTAGAGGTTCATATAAATATTGTTTATATTTAACACAAAATAAATAATCATATATAAATAGTATATTTTTTGAAAAAAAAAGGTTATCTCGAATTTACAATAAGGTATACTTCAATTATAAATAAATTCAGAAAACATATACCATCATTAATGTACTATGATATTTAAAATATGACTAGCTTCATTTTTTTTACTATAAATATTTAATTTTTAACATTATATTAGGTTTATTTATACCTATAAAAATGTAAACAAAATTGTCTGTTAAAAAAAATGTAATTCTTTAAATATTAATTGTATTTATTATATAAGTTATTATTTGTTTATATATGTTATTATTTTTATGTCACAAATCTAGTTTTAATTTTTGGTAATTTTCATTTCTCTTACAATTACAATACATAAAATTAATTTAAGAAGGCTATGATACTTACATATACTATTTTAAATCTAAAATTAACCATAATTTAGTATAATTTTAAGTATTTATTTTTTTATTTTTTTTTAAGGATGTCCAGTATAATGGCAAAAATCGTTTATTATCTTAAAAAACAATTAATGTTTTTTGGAATCCGCTATCGAAAACTAATCGAAAGGACGTTTATACGACGAAAAAAAAAAGTTCAGTTACAATAATGAAGATGAGATTTTCAGATTTTATGGTATTGGCCTACCTACTACGTTTCTTTTATCCGTTCACTTCTCCCCTTGACGCTTCAAGTTTTTTGGATCGTCGTGTAGACAAAATGGTTAATGAGCCGTAAACAGGAGATGTCTTTCGTTGCATGCCGACATTACTATCCATCGCATTTATTCTATTCCTCGTAGAATGTACCATTGACAGTGCCATTTCGTTTTGTGGTGAATAAAACGAACTTAGACATGCAGGTGAATGGCAGCGGACCGCCTTTTGAACTGTAAAAGGGTTGCTCCGAAGGAAAGACAATAATGTTCGTTTGTTAAAATTATACAAAACTGACGCTATAATGCTGCTGGCATTTTAAAATAAACTCCTCTATTGTTTCAGGCCTGTGTGTACACCATACAACAAAATAATACTTTATTTATTATATATATATATGCATCAGGTCAATAACAGGTATAGTAAAATAATAATATTGTGTACGGTTAGTTTTTATTTGTATAAATTTGTGATGTAAAAGTATTAAAACAGCAACAGACATGATCTCTGTATAATCATAAAAATATATTTAACAAAATCCATAAATTAATTTTTCGCATACGTATTACTTATGTAGTGCACTTTGCGAATAATTTAAATAAAAAGAAATTTTAGTGATTCCATTTTATTTAAATTATATGTTTTATTTATTGTTAGATAATTTTTTCTTTTTTTTTATATAATCATTATATTATACCTACCTACTACTATTTTGTTACATTTGTATCGTGTTGAATTGTTAAAAAACGTATAACATTCGTTCGCTAATAATATAATAAGCGTAATACAATTATAAATAATTATTAATAATATTGTTTTCAACTATTGTGAACAAATCTCCCATATTAAAAATAAACTCTTTTGTAGTACTAATGTTTATTTTATTTATCATTATACAATGTCAATCAGTCATACATAATACGTATATATCAATTAGATATTGAAAAAGTAAGTACTTTGAAGAAGTTATTTACGCAAGGATAATATACTTAAACTTACGGATTAACTATAATATGATAATAATATTACAATTGTTGAATAATTAAAAGTATATTTTGTATAATTATTTTTTATATGGAATTTACATACTAGCCACGGTCCTGTATGTCAAAAATACATTAATACTATTGGATATTTTGGTATTACTTAAAAAATAATAATATTTTTTTTTTTTCTTAGGAGATATAGAACGTGTCAAGTTAGATTACTGACAATCGCTATGCAGTTTGAAAAAAAAAATAATAAGTAGATATGAATGTATGATCTTTACTGCAGAACTCTAGTTATAACTTATATCAGTTTTCTGATTTCGATAACTTTTATCATTTCTTTTAGATATTTACTACTAAACTCCCACATCTACTATCCTACTAACTATCTATGTATAACTTAAAATAAATAAACTAGTCAATTATCTAATATCTGCAGTATTATTATTTACGTGTTTTTGATTAACTTGTTTAAATTTGTACAACATTATTTCCTCGTTTAACTATTATTTAAGATGCATAAGTGATTTCAACTCCAAATTTTGAAATTCATTTAAAAAATTTATAACTACCATTTATTTTAATTTAATTTGTCTACTAATTGTAATCACAATAATGTATAAACGTTAAAACTATAATATTATATTGTATAAAATTAAATTTTAAATAAGTAGTGCCAAGTATGGAAAAAAAATTTAATTATTTTAAGAATAGATATTTATTTACATATCCAGTACATAAAAAAGGTTATCAATTGGTTTTTTTTTTATTGTTTAGAGGTGATGACATTTTAAAAAAAAGAGTACATTGAGTAAAGTTAAAACCTACATAACTTTTAAAAAACATTGAAAAATCATACTTAAATAATACTCATAATATCATTATTATTATGTAATGTTAACAAATTATTATTTAATTATTTTCTTATTTATTATAAGAAAGTGAAATGTGATGAAGCCGATTTCTAAAATTTAAAAAAAATATACGTAAACAATAAAAAAAACAAATTTTAAATTAACTATCTTCCAACTACTTTACTCGGTAATTAGATATATTATGTGCTTAATATTTACTTAATATAATTATATTAATAATTAGTAGTAGCACAGGAGTGTTTTGTATTTTTGTATAATTTAAACCCAGAAAAATAAACTTGACCTTATCCGTATTCCGTGATGCGAAAATAAATGAAAAGCCTATAATGGTTAGGTCAATTTAATTAATTGAAATATTATTATTAAATAATATTAAAATTAATGTTTATTTTTTTTTTATGTAACAATATTATGGATATTATCAATCTAACGGATACAACCGTTTTACATGGTGTTTCATTGCACTGTTATCGCAAGAAGAATAATATTTGTTAACAAGTGCGTATCATATTAGCTTAAGCATTACTGTGTTTTCATACTATCGTACATCATCCATGAAACTTGTACACACTGTCTTCCGTTTAAAGCTCGTTGTATTTCAAGTAGATATAACTAAAATAAACTACTAATCAATTTTACATTTTTCTTTTATCCTACATTGAAAAAAATTCACATTCAATATTTATTAGCTGATACAATAATTTCGATTATCGCTTATATTACAAAATATTTTTTTAAGTATCGGGTTTCTTCGTATGAAACGATAAGCCACGTTCTACCTTATTAACGACTGGCATCAATAATGGATGTTTTTTTTTTATTTGATTTAAAATGTTTCTATGATAATCAATAAATTAATTATTATAATTTGCTAGAATTTTCCATTCATTTCAAAAGCATAAATATATCAGCTGATCTGTTGAATATAAGAGACTCATTATTTCATAAATCACTAACGTTTTTACAAATATTTTTCTTTTTCATAATTTTAACTCGTTGAAACATTTTTTTATTCAAAATTCAATTTTTATACTTATTATTTTTCATTTTTTTTAACATTTATTTTTTTTATTATTTTAATACAGAATACTTTGGAGTGATTTGATGTAAGTAAATCGAATTTTGAACGAGTAATAATTAATTAATTATACATTTTAAGTATTCAAAGTTTTGATAAACGGGGTGAAATGGTACCACGCAAAAAGTTGGTCTACTACTACACTCATATAAACTTTAAACACTAATAACTAATAAGTCATCTATATTTGATTTGACTTTAATAAGTCGAAGTACTATGAATAATATTCTGCTTCAAGTTGTAAAATTCAAAATTCAAAAAAAAAAAATGAAACCTTGAAACATGTTAAAAAATATTTATTTTTTTTAAATTGTATTTTTGTAACAACTTAAAATTACACAAAATAAATATTTTTAAAGATGATAGTGTTTTATAAAATAATGAGTGTATTAAGTTAAATGTACCACTTCATAAAATTAGATGATTTGAAAATTTTAGATAGATGAAGTTATAATGTTAATGCATTTTATCATACAAATACACATTGTATTTTTCGTATTATACTTTTATATATATTATTATTTATTACTATCGTTAAACATAAAAAAATCAGAAAAATTCATATTACTAATAAAAATTTTAATAGTTTAAGTGAATGACTGCGTGACTTTAATTATATTTTGTATTCATCATCCATTTATACACATACGCTTCGTGGAAGACTATACAATATAATTAATACCACACTATATAGTATTTATAACATATTATTATATTAAATGTTAATGGGTAAGTAATGTTTATTTAGAAACATGATTTTCTCAGTTCTCACCTCCGTTTTACATAAAATGTTTTACGTGGAATGTATTATTAAATTCGACTGTTGGTGGGCAAGACAATGGCAATCACGCTTGCTAATATACCAACGAAACACGGCGTTACAAAATTGCAATTTACTTGGCGACGTTCAGATTTGCAATTCAAATTTCCATCTGTACGGCATTACAATGCAGGTACCACCGACTTAGCGGTGCATGTGGTGGTGGTGAACGGAGGTTAAATGACCGAATACACATCTTATTGTGTGTATACTAGGACAACAAACTAACAGCTACTTACCAACCTGCCTACCTTAGCTTTCATGACTGAGAACTTTTAGTGGTATTAACCAGATTAACGTGTAGCACTTTAAAACTTGCCGATGGATATTTTAACAGCTTTTCCTGACGTCATCATAAAAGCACTCAATTTACTTGTAGCTTACCAAATCAAAATTTATCGTCTATAATATAACGTACGATTTTAAACACTCAACAGAAAAATATGTATAACCCAGGGCGCATGAAATGTTTTATTGATAAAAATTTGGATTTGTATCGATATCCGTTTTTATTTTTTGGCTATACAATATTTAATACTTTTTCGAAAACTTTCACCCATCATTTTTATTTTTGCGATCACTTGAATATTTAAGACCATTTTCAGTCGATTTCCGATCAAAATAATTTATTACAGTTTTAAAATGTATGTACCTAATACCTATTGAAAATATCTTTTTTCACAGTGCGGTTTATATAGTTTAGGTAAACTAAAATCACTATTGCTATCTACTGTTTTGAAATTGTCAGATTACATTTATTTCAACATCATAAACACAAATAATTGGACTATTTATTGTTATACGTTTTAACCGCTGTTGGTTCAAAAACTTATGAAGAATGCAAAATTATGTATTCAAGCTTTTGTTTTACAAGTTACGAAGACAAGTTGTATCTAGTGTTTAAATAAAAAAATTATCACTAACTTATATGCTTGAATATGTAAAATATGTTCATAGATTTCGAGGATAAGAATATAAAAAAATGTATACCTTTTAAAAAATTATTATGTTCTTGTGCATGATGTCAAAAATGTAAGATACAATAATTACTGAAATTAAATTCATTGTTTAATTTGTTTTACAAAACAATTGAACAGTTTATTCATTTTAAAATAAATAAATCCCCCAAAAATGCAAACCATTAATTTTTTTCCCCTAATAAGGTGATTTTCATTTATATTGCGTAAAACCAACCAGACTTCAATCCTCTTGAGATGTTTGTATTGATCGACGTCAATAAATTATATGCTAAACAAACAGCAGTGGTTTATTTTTATTTTATTTTATTTTTGAGTATAGGTGTTGTTTTTTCTCTCTCCTATCACTCGTCTTTTTAAAATTGGAAAACTACGAACCCTTCAATTCTATTCCATTTATTCTCAATTTCGAACCTATATATCTCTGGCTGCCATTCACACCTAATGCCCATGTAGTTTTTTATTCTATCCGACGCTTCCATAGCTGTTCGCTCGGAAGAATGTCGCATAAAGCCCGGTCAGCAGTAATCCTTTCGCTGGACCAGATTACCTTATATTAAATCTGAGATAGAATAAATTTCTAGTGACAAGCAATTTTCTCCTCTATTCATTTTTTTAACACTTTTTATCGGGAATTAAAATGTGATTATTTTTAGGCTTGATTTATTGATTTTTCATTCAATAGTTCCATTTCTTCGGCATTTTAAATTATTGTAGTAAAAAACAAATATTTATCACAAATGTATTACCTTAAAAACAATATTAAATATTTACATTTTAAAAAATATTTTTTTTTCTTTATATAAAAAATATATAAATAATTAATTTGTTTAAATACATTTTTGACGGATACTTACTATTTCATTATTTGTTTTCTATTTAAAACTGGTCTTCACATCATTGTTACCGTCTGTAATATTATATTAGTAATTTTATTTTATTACATACTCTTATGATAAATATTTTTTCACAAATCTGGCTTTTTACCACACCATAATCATTAAATCATTCAATATAAGCTTTTTAAATTATTATGCGAAGGGCGTTAAATATTAAATGGGCCCCATCATATTGGATATTAGGTATATTTCTTGAATGATATATTACTATAGTATGTTAAATTAAATTAAAATTTAGTCGGTGGTATTCATCAGTTTTATAAAACAGAATCATATTATGGTAATCTGTGCTGGCAATAAAAAATTGGGGTATATTGAACAAATATTAAAATTCACCCGATATATGTTTAATAGCTGTTTTGATGATGTGTTGTATAAATAAAGCGTATTTACAGTATACTTGACTGCACAAGTGCAACAAACCAAATATAATTGTATGTGTTATTTATTTATATACCTATTATTATACTCACCTACCAATTGGTTTATCACAGGTAACAGAATACACCTTGACCATGGGAATGTATACTGAGTGTCCCCATGAGGATTAACCCATTGCGATATCACCTGACATAATGGAAATATCATAATTCTGGTTTTTTAATAAGATTCACAGGAACTACAAATACTTTATGTTTTAATTTATTTTAATGATTAGGTAAAAGAGTTAAAAAAAATATTTTTTTATTTAATTATTTAAAAAAAAAAAAAAAAAGAAAGCCATTTTTAGAGTTCATTTTTCTGAAAAATATTGATGTTTCAACATTTTGATTTCATTAATCTCCTGATTTTTTAAATTTTTTCTAGTTTCGAAATAAACAACGAATTATTTAATACGATGTGATATCAATGTATCAAACATGTAGCTCGTGTGCTCGAACGGCTAGCAAATGCTTTTAGTGTAATTCACAGTTTTTCTCGAAACTAGGAAAAATATTTTAAATCAGGAGATTAATGAAATTAAAATGACGAAACGTCAATATTTTCAGAAAAATGAACTCTAAAAAATGGCTATCTTCAATTTTTTGAACATAATTAAATAAAAAAAATATGATAAATTAAAATATGAAATATTTGTAGTTGTTATCCCTGTGAATCTTATTAAAAAAATCAAAATTAGGATATCTCCATTATTTAAGGAGTTATCGCAATGAGTCTATCGTCACGGGACACCCCCCGTATAGAACAGCCGCAATAGCTACTGTGATGGTAATATACTCGTATAATAACAAATATTATAACTTCAATATCATAACGATAGCGTTGATAAAATGACATTTATTTGTTTGTCGTATTAAAAATACTATGAACATAAAATACCTATGCCAAGGTTTTAAAATGAAACTAAACATAACTTAATATAAATAGAAATTTCCCAGAGGTATATAATACATCCAAACCCAAATACCCCTTTGCTACATTTTCATAATAAGTAAAAAAAATAACAATAAATATTTATATAGTACCGCCAACAATATAAACAGCACAACTCATTTATAACACTAAACCGTACGTATGTAGCGTTTTAGTACTGGTGAATGCTAAAACTTGTAAAAGCTGACGACTTTGGACAGACGAAATTTCTTAAATTTAATTTGTTTTTCAAAAATTTATGATGAAAATAAAATACGAAAGAAATCTTTAACATTACCTATATCAGTTGAGTCTGATACAGCTATTGTTTGTACCCATTATTGGTTGTTACTTTTTTACTTATCTTTATTATAATAAAATGTGATCAATTTCTATTATCCGTTTTTTGTGGAAAAGAGTGATGTTTTCTTTTTAGAATGCTTTTTTTTGGGATCATAAGTATTTCGATACTCTAATAATTGACTAAGAATTAGCTATAAATAAAATTAAAAGTAAATTGTTTTTATGTAAGTACTTTCCTAATTATTTGAACCATTTTTATTTTTATTAAATATTTCTAACTATTACCAACGCTATAATGAATAAAAATCGTAGATATATCGCTGATTTTTAAAAGCTTGGACTTCAGCAAGCTAAATAAATTTAAATAGAACTACCTAGGTATTTCAATAAATTCACTATTTATTATGTACGAGTATACGTACTTTTTAATTTTAGTTGTTATAGAAAGTATATAACTGATGCTCGAGATTTTTATCGTTTTTTACTTACAACTGTGTCTAAATTGATGTTAGTAATTTTATTATAAGTGTTCGCCCAACCAAAATGCATAGATAAGATAGTATATTTACGAAAATTCGACAAAACAAAACTAGGCTTTTATTAAATAAATGCGATTTTAAATTCGTTTTTTCTAATAGATTTTAGAAAACTCCAAACATACAATCATAGTCTTTCGTCAAGTAAAAAATAAGCCAAATTTTGGACACAGCTATTGTGGACCCATTAAACTTAGTTACACGGAAAAACAACTTTTAATTACATAAAAACCTTATCCCCTTATTTATGGTTAATATCACATCGTATATACGCCATGGCAAGAGTACCAGGAAAAATAGTAACCGTCCGTCTAATATAGTTCCTGAAAAATCAAGAACAGAAATAAAATCAGAAAACAAAGCTGCACGAGTTGGTTGGTGAATCGTCTGATAATTTTTATACGATCGCATAACAGAAAATCTTATGATGATTAACATGATATTATACCAGGGCTCAGGTGTAACTATGGTGTAGACAACCATTGTATTAACAAAAATGTTACTCTTACATATTATATTGAGATTCGAAAATTATTTCATGAATCCTTTTGCATTATAATACGTACACTTTTTTACTTAATTATTAGTTTTACCACCAGTAAAATAGAGTGTGTATTCAAATAACGCTAATTACATTAATGATCTCTTGTACAGTACAAAAACGAAAGAATTTTATAAATTGGATACGAATGGAAAAAAATAATAATAAACGATTACTCTACTATCTGACAGATGAATCGTATAATCCACAATATATTACATGACGACCGATAATTACGTATCGATAGAAAAAATGGCTTACATGTAGTAAAAACGTTACATCAGTGATTACGAGACTTACGAGTGATAGAAGAGACTAAGACGACATTTTGTAACTAACTACATATTGAAGGATTTTAACAATGTTGTGTTAAAATGTTATGTTTAATTGTTATGTAAAAATTAAAATCTATTGAAATTCTAAAGCTTGAAAATAAAATATAAAAGTTTGATATCAATTATGTGAAATTTGATTAGAATAATGTGATTTAAGTATTTATGCAGTAAAAAAAAGGGCATTTGAATAAACTCAACTTAATTAATATTAAAAAATATATAAATGTGTGTGTTTTTATATTTCTTTTTTGTGTGTGTATTCAAATTAATAATATTAAAATACACAATATATTATTATTAAACAAAGTTAATACAAATTGAAAATTGAATAATATTATATTATGCAAAATATTTAATTATTGCGGTCTGTGGGCTCAAAAATGCTAATTCAATTTTTTTTTTTAATCTCCTTTTTTATACATAGGTTTCGTTATCTATGTTCTATAATTAAAGCTCATAAACAGCCATAATATTTTTTCATATTTATTATATAGTTTTTCAAAACCAATGGGTGCTAAATTAATAAAATTAACAAATAGAATATTTTAGTTCTTATCCTAACTAAGCAAAAATCATAAGATAAAACAATATTAACTATTACACATTCATCAACAAAAAAATAAATAATTTAATAACACATTAAAAGTGCACTTACATAGTTTTGGTTTTAAATTTATACGAAACATTCTTGTTTGTTTAACTACATTTTTTCCAGGAAACATAGGTACATTAAATTCAGAACAAAATAGTTCTGAAAACTTTCACAAAAAAGTGAAAACGACAACTCAAAACAACAACCTATATAAGTGAATTTTAATATACAATTTCTTTAAATAATAATTTTTTTTTAATATTCCTAAATATTGCAAATTTTCAAAATTTATATGGTAAAAGCGTTTTCAGTTATTGAAAAATTGTAGAAATATGTTAGTTTATAAAAGTGAGAAGTACATAAAACCACATATCATAATTTTGTTAATTTTAAATTATTTGCAGTCTTACAAATAATTAAAATTATGATATAGTTATCGAATGATCAATAAATTAATTTAAAAGTTAAATAAAATAAACATTTATAAATTATGAATTTAGCACACGAGGACTTTTTTCGAATTATAATATGGTAAGTCTTTGTTATTTATTTCTAATAATATCTGGATTTACACTATATAAGTTATTGTAATTATTATACTAATTATCAATATTGATACAGAGCGATATAAGGTGTGTTGTAATATACTTTATGGTAACTATCTATATTTAAAATGTTGTTAAAAATATACTATTTTTAATATAAAAGAGCTTTAAACATTCTCTTAGTATGGACATCCCTAAGGAGCATTTTTAAAGTAATTTACACATTTTTAAAAATACCGAATTTTACTTTTTCCGGAACAATATTTTTCTTTAAAATGCAATGTAACCTTTTATGCTAACAATGGTTGAATGAATTCAATTGTAGAGTGTCATTCTACACTCTTGGGTATTATGGGTAAAAAAACTTCAAAAGGCAACACCGGTTTTTGTAAACACAGTACTTGCTTGGTGTTATTGTCATTTTTCTAAAATATATTTATTTATTATTTTAATCGTAATCCCACTGATTATAAGTTATCAGTGTTTCAATATGAAATTAATATTCGTTTTGATGTTCAGGCAATGCCTGATAAACATTAACTATTCTATGATTACGAACAAACAAAGCGTAATAGAATATAAATATTATAATATCGCTGTTTAATATGAATAAACTACATGGTAAAATATATTCTACCAACTCGATTTATAATTACTTGATTCGTTTTATTTTTATGTGAAGAATGGTCACTGGACCATTACAATTTCAAACGGGGAAAGCTTATGGTCGATTTTAAGTTACCAGGTCGGCGATTTAAAGGTTTATCGGAGTGGCTTTGTTGATTCGATTCTCTTGT
Organism: Rhopalosiphum maidis; assembly: GCF_003676215.2. Taxonomy (NCBI): domain Eukaryota; kingdom Metazoa; phylum Arthropoda; class Insecta; order Hemiptera; family Aphididae; genus Rhopalosiphum; species Rhopalosiphum maidis. The sequence goes on along the minus strand of NC_040880.1, from coordinate 38,721,221 downwards.
AGTATTGACATCTGTTACTACGTCAACGACAGTGAAAAGGTACTAATAAGTGTGCTACTAAATAAAATTCACCGATAAACGTTTCATTTAGTCATTTGAAAATTTTGTATAGCGTCAAGATCAGTACGAGAATCTCAAGAATCAATCACGTCCACCACCTATTGAATTTAAATTTAAATATAGTCTAACAACCAAATCAATGTCTATTGCCAATAATAAATTCCATTATTTTTGAATTTGTCGTATTTAGTATAGGCTACATTTTTTAGGTATTGGTTCATACCAGAATTATTGATTAAAACTGTCTGACTACTATAGTAAATGTAGAAGTAAAAGTATAAATGGAAAAATATTGAAACATGTATACGTCTGTTTTTGCGGATGTCTATGTTTAATGCAATACAATTTGAAAATATGTACATTTCTTTTTTATTTACATAAACTTAAATTGTGTTCTCCTCAGAATAAATGCAATGTAAGATCTAAAATGTTCAGTAATTCTGAAAGTAATTGAAAAAAAAAAACCCCAAAAAAAATAAAAGAAAGGAAACTTGAAATATTTACGTATGTAATACATTAATTTATCGACAAAATAAATTTTAATTATTTTTTGTAATAAAAAAATAATGATAACCATATTACATAATCATGTATTAACATTTTTCACCAAAAATATAATACTATTCTCTAAACATGATGTAATTATATCAATATAATTTGTACTATTCAGAGATATTTTAAAATGTTAGAATGTCTTAATAGTTAATATTTATTCATATGCGAATAATACAGAATAATACTTTGGAATATTTTAATAGTATAATACTATAATAGTAACTCTTTTATTTTTTAACATGTTGAACAAACTATTCAATATATCGTATGTTATATGGACGAATATTATTGAGGGTGGGTGGTTACTTCTTATATTTCGCTGCACCTATATTTTTGAGGATAGCCGCCACTGTCTATACATATACTAAAATAATTTTAAAAAAGTATTCAATTGAATTCCTGATTTTTTGAAAAGAATATCAAATTATCTCATCCTTTTGGATTAAAAAGTAATATTAGGTAATGGTAATAAGATTTACTAACATTATTTTACATTTATATTATAGAAAAAACTGAATAAAAAAACTTTTGTCAGTTCATAAATATATAATATACGTGAAAAAAATGCAAAAAAGTTATAATTATATTATTATAACATATAACGTATATCAACATGTTTACAAAATAATAAATTCACATTAAAATAAAATGTTATGGTCGTTTATTGAAAAATACAATTTAAATTACTACGTAACTAATTTTGGATCACCGAATATAATTCGTAGCTTCTTTTTGCATGAAATAAAAAATATTCACAATTTCTCACTACGTTATTTATTTTATTTTATAAACCAATATTAAGGTATTATCAAGACATATGTTTATGAATTGTGATTGCAATAGTATTCTTAAGCAAATAAAAATATATTTTATTGAAATAATTTGTTTACACAACTTTTTATTAACATACTTATATTCAAAATCAGAACTTTAAAAATGTCATATTATCAACTAAAACGAAAAATCTTAAAATATAATGAATAAACTTGATATGATTTGCATAAATAAATTGGAGAAGTCGAATTAAAATGCAAAAATGGCTTTACAGATTCTCGTCGGATCTATAATTTTATGTAAATAGATTTAATGGAAAAATACTACACATAAATTAACTAAAATACCTAAAAATTAATACACTCTATAAGTGGAAACATATTTCTAAACTATTTACTCTAATACATAGACTACAAATTTATCAAGGTTTTTTAGACTCACGAGAGTAATACATTTTATAATAATGTGTTTTTTCCATGATCATTTTCTAAAGTGAGAGGGTCCGAAGTATCGTACAAACCTTCTCTATAAATTTGTATTAGACACTAATGGTACTTCACAGAAGTCGTTTATGGAATTTCTTACTACCTAGTTTTCTAAATATTACAAAAAGATTACCGAAAACTATGAAAAACATTACAATTCTTTTAAAAAGTTATATTTATAAATGGGACATTCGTTATTATAATTCATATATTTACCATGGATATTATAGTATAAAATTAAAAATGTAAAATAACATATATTATTAGTTTGTTATATTTGAAATACAAATTTTACATCAGAGTCTTGTATTATATAATTAAAATTGAGAGTGATTCAAAATATAGATCATTTTTAAAATTTACCCTAAACATTAAAATAAAAACACTCAAATTATTTGCTCTTGCGTCGTCTTTATAAAATAAATTTTTGTTTTTTGATTTTATTTGGTGTTCAGTTTAAAGAAAAGCCAATAAAAATGTTTTTATCTTCAACATAGATGGTTGTTTCTAGTTTAAATTATATCTTACATGGTACTTGTGGGAAGGAAGGATGTGGTCATCAATTTTAGTTTTTTTATTTGTTATTCAAAAATTAAAAAATTACATCAGAGAGTTTAAATTGTCATAAATTATTTTGTAGTTGAAAATTCATAGCAATTTTTATTTTAAAATCTTAGGCATTAAAATATACTTAAAAATTTAATACAAAATTCCTCATAAGTTGTTATTACAAGAATTTAAAAAAAAAGTTTAGACTAAATCCTTGTACCTACATTTTTTATGAGAGTTTGCAGTTTAAATTTTTATGAGATTGGATATTATTCAAATGAAACTTAAAGATTTTTTTTAAAGATTTGAATCATTATGTTGGAATTTAAAAAAAAAATATCTTGGAGACTTGAAATTTTCGATATGACGTTTTTTTTATTATTTTCATTGCACAAAAAATATTTAGACTCGTTTTAAGTTATGTTTAACATAAAACTATTTACACTGTTTTACGACCAATATTGACTTACTTGTACGTTACTAACATTAAATATAATTTAATGCAATACAAATACACAATACAATGTTACAATAATATTATTGAATAATAATTGTAAATGATAAAATATAATAATACATATGTTCTTGATATAATTAAGTTTAATCAATACTACTAAAATTAATATAAATAAATTATAAAATATTCTAAAAAATAAAGGCTAAATAACTATCTTGAATAATAATATATTTTAGAATATTTTCATTATAGTGACCTACCCAATGACAGTTTATGATACCTATCTAACCCCAGAGTACACTCAAAAACAGTCGAAACTACTACTTGTACAATATACTAACTTATTTTTTTTTTAATTTATCTTATAATATTTTTATTACACATTTAAATTAAGTTTGATATTCTTAGAACAAAACTATTGATGTATTTAAATCAAAGTTTAACCGATTAATTCCTAAGTTACCTTTTATACTTGTGGATAATTATAGTCCTTAAGACAATTTATCAATTATAAATAATTCATAAAACGTGTATGAGTATAGCAATTACTAGAATAAATATTTGGTCAATTTTATATATCTTATATGATAGGGATGTTACGTGGCCATTTTATTTTTATAATTAATCGACTGAGAAACAATTCATTGAAATTTGATTTAGACGCATGCATCAAAGCTTTCAAATAAGTAAATAACTATCTTCTAACTATCTAACTATCTTTTTATACTTGCAGTATAAAAATATAAATTAGGTTTCTAAAGAAAACTAAAGAGCTTGTGTCACCTCCACATGATATTCCTTGAACGGTATACAAACTCAAATATTTGAAAATATGGTCTTTAATATAAATACACGTCTAATTGGTATAGAAGTCATAACTTAAATCACCACATCATTAAAGGGCAAAAAAGGGGTGAGCGTGTTTGGTAAATCACCCTGTATACATTTTGGACCCCAACACGTTGCACGATGTATAAATCATAAATACGCACATACAACCATATATATATATATATATATATATATGTAATATAACATATACACACTCGCACGATTGCAGATATCTCCGGAAACGTTGTGTGTGAATGCGGGAATATATTTTAATGTTCTCGTCAAATGCTCGCACATTACCATTCTCGTGTTGTTTTAGCGGCCCCTGTTCGCTTTTATTCGCCAGATTCAACGCTTCCTCCACGGCACCGGAACGGGGGTGACTCGCCCAAAGAATTATTACATTGTTTGCATTGTGCTCGCGGATTTTCTATCGCTAGACGCGCGTGTTACGCAGCTCCTGTGCCGACGTCCCGGAACCAGTGGAAAACTAAACGCCGTTGCTAAGACGGCAGAACGCCGAACGGAATGCACCGAGTTAGTAGTTTTCTCGTTGTTTGATAAAAACAAAAACAAGTAACAGAATAGCAAAAATGACAAAAATATATTATAATAATATCATTATTAAGTTGCGCGTACGTTTCGTTTGACGGCTACGCGTAATTTTGTTTTCAAATAAATTTTTGTATATTTGAAAAAAAAACCATATAATTTGGAGTATTAACATTATGGAAACGCATTTTTAAATTAAAAAATAACTTTTTATCAATGCGAATTTACAAATTATATATTTTTTTTCTTTTAATAACTATGACCTGTATTCTTAATTTAATAGACAAAATTATAAAAGTTGTCTAGACATTTCGGTATATAAAATGTATAACTTAGATAAACTATTTATTAATATATTATTATGACTTTTAAATAGTTATTCAAAATATTTTGATGTTTAAAAATAATGCTATTTTTGCTATTTTTATTTATTTATTTATTTTTGTGATTTAAAATAGTATTAATTATAACGGCTAAAATAATTTCACAGTTACGTATATTGTCAATGTACACAACGATTTCAGATTTTTCAACATAAGTATATATATACTAATTATAACGCGTACCTTATGAAACAACTTGTATTAACACTTTCATTCTGAGGGCATCAATGCAAGAAACTTATTTTTTTATATTATTTTCTTTCTTCTCTCTTACAGTGTTATTAGTCGAATGTTAATAATAATATTGTATATCCTACATAACTGAATTACTTTTTATTTTTTTATGAAACGGTGCTGTGATTAATTTGATATATTTTCTTTCACAATTACGTTTTTATCACAATAATTACTACAAAGTTTTGTAAGAATTTACTAGTTTTCAATTAACAAAAGAAAAACTTGTCTTCTTTACAAAAAACAATTAACAATGTTTACATTTTATTTTTATATTAGTTATTGTGAATGATGATCAAACACAACAGGAGGTGGTCGAATCTATTAGGTTTGAAATAAACTACATAAAATAAATTGTATGTACCTACCTATGAAAATATATCTATCTATTATACAAATAAGTTTTAAAAATATCTAGAGTTCATATTGTCATACCAACCATAATAATAAACGATATTACAATATTATTGTGAGATAATATTAGATAGGTTACATATCATAAACTATTACAATTTTTTTGAAAATATTATGTATATATGTTTTTAAATTTTTAATATCTCTAAGAAAAACTAATGAGGAATCTTGTATTTAATTTTAAAGTTTAAGGTATTGAAAATAAATTTACTAAATACTAGAAAATAACTACGAAATTGCTATCAATTTTTTTTTTTAAATTGAACTTCTAACATTCATAAAATAAAATTGGGTCTATGTAGTTTTATATTTAAAATTAACATAAATACCACTTGCGAAGAATTTTAAATAACATTAACAATAATTATAGCTTTTTAAATGTGAAAAAATGTTTATCTTACTATATTGAAGATTTTTCATAATTAAAATCAAGCTAATTTATTAAAGCTATACCAAAAATCAAAAAAATTGTATATTATTCAATAGTTATAATTAAAATTTAACAATACACAAATTTCTCTGAAAATTTTAACGGGTATAATTGGAATCTAGTGTTGCGTTTTTACGTAATGAACTGTGTCATGTTTAATATTTTATGAAGTGTATATTGACGGTTTCACGTAGAGTATCATTTACCTATATAATATTATATTGTCTTATATAAGAAAATTCATTTTAATATAACAATAATTAACGAATTATTACAAATCGTGTAAACACGACTGTCTCTAATAAATTAAAAATATAGTTCTATACCGATTACCGAATATCAGTGAACGGTGGTAAAATTCTATTATTTTTTAATTATTAACGTCAGAGTACATTTTTTAATTTTTTTCACAGAAAATAGATAAACCTCCTACTCGCGCATTTTCCATAAAAACGTTGTTGACTGATAAAAAATCAATATTTAGATAACATCAATATAACGAGTACCCGTAGTTGCACATTGGTCTCATATACGATTCATTATAACGTGCTTCTAGTTCAGAGAATCAGAACGCAATTTGTGTTACGCCGTTGATGATGATGCGTTGCAACAATGAGATATAATTATATTTTGTGTTCGTGTATTTTTTTTTCCACTGGATATTCGAATACTTCCGGCATTAATGTGTGCAATACGTCAATACTACGTGAAACGTTTTCTGTTTCGCGGTCGCGGCGATATTATTATTTTTGCGTCCAACCACACGTGAAATGACATTCTGTATAAGAATTTTTCGAGATCATCCGTGATGCGTCTGAATCGGTGTAATTTGGACGCACACTGGCATCGGTCCACGTCGTCGATCATTTGGGACCATTCCATTGGGGGGGATAAATTATGAAAATACCGAGAGCCAAGAAAAATAAACACATGCTAAATACTTGTGCCGAATAACAATTCTTCGGGGACTCGTTTCGCGACGGCGACTTGGAAACTGGAATATAACAATGATTGCGATTAACTGGGGTCATTTTATTATAAAAATAAATTGACTTATCGGATGAAATAAAATTATTTTATTACCGAACGGTATAATATTACCAAACGAAAAAATAATGGAAAACCGTGTTTTCGTAAAATATAATACGTTATAATATTCTCAAATTGATTTCTCGGGTTAAATGCATTATTATTATCACCAATCTCAGCATTTTTGTTTATAAGCTTATATATATGTAAATATTACGCGTGGGTTTGTTTCTTAATTTCACATTTTCGAATTAAATATCTTATATATTATAATATATTTCACACAAATTATTGAAACATCTTCATCGTTCGTCAACCACTAAATTATTATAAAATCCACTCTAATAGCTTACAACCGTATAAGCTCATACAATGTATCTATGCTAAATATACAAGTAAACGAAAATTAAACAAAAAAAAATAATAAATAAAGATAAAAATAAAAAAAGAGGAATAATCATATCTTAAATTGTATCAAGTAGGTTAGTAGGTGATATAAATTTCTATTTTTAAATTCGTATAAAAAGTATTCGCCAATATTATGAAAAATAACAATAATATTATATATATTTCAATATTATTATAAATGACAAATAGCTGTTACAATAGCCGGGTAAGACATAATATACAATATTTTATCATAACAATACAGCTATGAAGTCCCTTTTATTTTAGTAGCTATATATTTTAAAATCATTATTAATTACGTAAATAAAATATATTTTCAGAATTATTATTAATGTATACATTAATATTAACCATTATTATTCATTTTACTACATCTACTACAACTTTATCATTACTCATACCTAAAAATTCCTTTTTGATGATATAATTAGAAGAGTCAATTATATAAATTTATTAAAAAATATCTTGTATTTTATTATTGATAAAATTTAAGTGCTTAAATATTAAGAAACAGTGCGACATTAATAAATAAATTATACTTATCACTCGATTTACTAAGAACAAATTTAGCCATAACAAATAATGATCATAAAAGCAATAAACTTAAATTGAAGATTTATATTTTTACTTTCTAAACATTTTAAATGCTTTAAATATTTAATTATTTTTAGACTCTATTTCAAGTTGGTAAACTTTTCCAATTTCTTTAACAATACAATGGGCATTTCAAGATTTGAGTGCAGAAAACTATATTTATTTCAGTATAATGTCTTTGTTTTCGGCTAACACATTTTCAAGAATTATTAATAAATGTGATTCAAATAATATTTATGAAATGTACATTCAAATAAATTATCAAACGTATCTACTGCTTATATGGAATTGGATCAATATTTCTCTTTAAATTTATGTAACTGAAAATTTCATATTCATCTTCAGGACTAATATTATACAATTAAAAAATCAATTGACATCATGGATTTACAAAAACCAACAATATAGATTAAAAATAAAATATGTATCAAACAAAAAATTACTATTTCGACTATAATTTAAAGTTCAACTATCATTATTTATTCGGTACCTAATTAAGTTTAATCATTTTTTTAATACTAAAAATAAGTGTTTTATGAAAAGCAATATTAAAAACCAAAGAACTTATTTTTATTACATAGTAGATTTTAATAAACTGAAAAATTCAAAGTTATATTTACATTATTTTATGTATAACTTTATAAGCTATGAAAAATTCTAATGATTTCTTTCTGAACAATTAAAAGAAAACAAAATACAATTTGCTAAAAACTGCTATTCATTAAATTTACTTATTTCCTGCTGTTTTTGTTTATTTTACTCAATTTACTATCAATAAATGTACCTTAAAAAATTATAATTGAAACAAATTTTCTGCTCTGAAACATAATGATAGATACAAAAAACACACACATCCTCCTAGTAAAAAAAAATACTTTCATTACTATATTATATCATTTAACATTCTTTTTATTTAATTTAAAAGCTTATTGCAAGGTTATTTAATAAACTGGTCTTACTTATGAAGGTTTTTTTTCACACTATAACTTTGTAAAATAAAAAGTTATTGTTCCACAATAATTAATTTTGATGGGCGTTACAACTAAGTTGCTTGTATTTTGTCGAGTGAAAAATGATTATACTTTTTTTATACCATAAAACTTTTAGTTTTTAAGTTGTTATTTGGCTAATAATCGTGTGAAAAAAATCAAATTAGTCCACAAGTTTTGTTTCAAATTCTAGACCACCAAAATGAGCCGTATCATTTGTCACCATTACGATACTCATACGTTGAAACAATGTGTTAGATTATCACAGTGGGTCGAAATTTTGCAACAAGCGTTCTTGTGAGTTATGTTATTGGAAATGTTTTCCTGGTTAAAAACCCCACACAAACAATGGTATTCTTGCAACTTTTTACACAATATAATCTTTGGATTATTATTATAATATATATCGATTAATACATTTCTATACCTAATATTTGATTTTTACGAAAACTATAAGTTGCGACATCCAAGTAATTCGAAATGAAAAACATCAATGAATACATCCGTGAAAGAAATTATTACACTATAAAATAAATCACAGCTACTATATTTTCTATATTGCTGTACCTGCACATGAACTTCTGGAAATGATTGCTTACATTATAATTCAACATTTTCAAGATCGATATTTTTAAGAACATATAATACTTTTGCTTTATGGTAATTCCAATTTAAAACAAGATAACATTAGTTCTAATACTTTTGATTCATCATTTTTTAAATACAAAAATATTGTGTCATGTAAATACTATGTATTTCAAATCATTAAACTACCAATTCGATTAAAATCCTATTATTGAAGTAGGTGGTGGAAAAGGACAGTTCTAGAGCACCTCTCCCTGATGTAAAAGATAGCAAATGCTATGGTAATGCTAACCTAACGTATGGAGAAATTTTATTCTCGGGTAAAAATGGTAGGTCGTTGTGTTTGTTATGTAAATGTTGTGGGTATGATATGTCTACCTCATATACTCTACCTACATCAGAAGTAGGTGTTAAAACATCTAATCCGTCTAATTTAGGCTCAACCCATTTAAAGTCACCGTATGGCATGTACTGTGACATTGCCCACCTGTACAAGTTGTTGCAGTCTTGATAAACTATCCACGATTTTGGCTTAGTCGTGTCATAATCTGGAGTCTTTTCATTATTGGCTTTAGCGTACCTCATGCTAGCTTGTGTGAGGCGGCCGCGGATTGAGTTTTCAAAAAATAAGTGCATGCCAAAGTCAGAGAGTAGTTCTAGTTTAACGTTAGTATATTTCAAAATGCAGTCGAAACTGAATCCTGGAGCGGTATAATAGAAAACGGGGTTTAAATTGTATATTGAAATTAACATGTCTCTGAAGTTTTCAAATACATTGGCCAATAATAGAACATCGATTTTGAGATAAAGGTCTTATTCTCCTAGATTTTTGCATTTAAAATGGAATAATATAGTCTTGGCGTGCTTGTATTCATTATCGTCTATATTTGATTCTGTTAGTGTACTATAAAAATAGCTTTTTTCTGGTAAATTTGTTTCTTCGACCTTGTTCCAACTGTCAGTATATTTGTAAGGGTATACACCTTTACGAGTAACGAGCTGCATATCTTCGGTAAAAAAGTGTTTTGCTCTCTCTCTTTGAACTTTCAAACCCGGGTGTTATTAAATTGTCTGCAAGTGTTGATAGTTTCGATACTATGAAACGGCATGAGCCTATAAATCTTATTGAAAAATTGTTAGTCACATGTTTTGAAAATGAAATTAATTTTTCTTCACTATTTGGTATAACCGAAATAGTTTTGGAATCTTAACCCAACTCGGTTACGATAAAATATGCGTCATAATTTGATAAATTGTGTAGAAAGCATGGTATGAAATGTTTGCCTAAATTTGCCCGATAAGTGACAGTGATCCGCCATTTTATTGTTTTTGTTGGAAAAATGACATTTACACGAATTGCAAGTATTTGTCATCATATGTGTTGTTTGCTCTTCTTTAGTCATTATGATGGGTGTATTTGTTTTAAGCAAATCTTGAACTCTTTTTGCGATCTCTGTTACTTCATTCACGAATCTTTTGGCTAAGTCTTGACGAGATTCATTTCCACGAAAAATATGGGGTTCTTGTGGTAAATTGAACTTTTCTAGCAGTTCTGCGAGAACGTTTTCTGTAGCCTTTACGACAAACCCGTAGCTCATCGGTTTATGTTTTTGAAAAGCTATTGTTTTTTCGCTTTTTCTTTTTTTATATTTAACAAGAAGTGCCTCAAGATCGGCATATATAACTATAGGGTGTCGTTGAGTTTTTTTCCAGCCATCGATCTCTAATATTGTACCGGGCGCAGGCACCTGAGTTAGGATAGGTTTGTGTGTTCCACATATCATTTTGTGTTGTTCTAGTGCTGCTTGTCCGCTTAGCATATTTTTCTGGGGCCGGCTGTCAAATGATGTGAAGCACCGTTCGCAAAATATTACATGACCGTCATGTGATGTTTTTTGTACACGGACAAGTAGTGAGAAATTTGATTTATACGTGTAGTGGCTTTTATCTCCGTTGGTAATTAGTAAGAGATAAAAATGATCTTTTTCTTCTTCATTAATGAACCTAAGTGGATAAATAATATATTTTTCACCCTTTTTTTGTTTTTTAAACCGTACACGTTAACAGATACGTTTTGGTTATTTTTTTCAAATATTTTTATTTCCATGATGGGTGATGAAAACGTTAAATCGGAAAAATTGTATTTTTCTTCGTGTAATGTATAATTTTTGGCTACTGGATTTTTGGTATTGTCTAACATATGTTTTGCTAAAATTGTCCACTTGAAAAAATTTGGTCTGAGTTCTGTAGGTTAATTACGGCTGTTTTATTTTTAATGTCATTTGGTAATGAAATATATGACGAGCCACCCATAGGTATATATTTATATACGCCCAACAACAAGCCATCTATTGATTGTTAAGTAAATCCACTTCTTTTCGAAGTATAAACGTCTTCCTCGGACATAAGATTAGCAAAATCTATATCAATCTTGGCTTCGATATCTGTATCCATAAAAATTCCTTTGCTGAGGTCTTAAATGCTCTATTCTCTGCAGAATTGTCAACATATGGTCTATGTATGTAGCTTCCAATTTTAGATTTTATTTAATTGAATGTTTAGTTGATAGCGATTTGAGTAATTGTATTAAGTCTCTTTTTGACGTTACTAGAAAACTACTGTAGTTGGTCAAATTATCTGTATTTTTCATGTAATACCAATTGATTTTATTTGAGAGCGATGTGCCTGTCTTAACAAAACCACGGGTATTGACGATGTCCATGCGTGTTTTTTTAACATTTACTGCTTCGTTTGAATTTTCCACATGATGTCCACGCTTAAGACTATTGCGATTTGATGCGGATGGAACTGAAATCAGATACATATTTTACTATTACAAAAAAGTGTATAAGAAAAATAAATGAAAAAAATTCGTATTTTAAATATCTTGCATTTCAATGTCTACATGCATATATTATATTTAGTTGAGTACGTTTTATAAAATTATAATATGTATAACACAAATGATATGAGAATATCGGTTTATGAAAAAGTTTTATAGAAATGTTTAATATTTACTTATGTTCTTGTCTTAATTATGTAATTTTTAAAATAATATTATTAAGATTTTTAGATATGTACCCATCTATGTTTTCAGTAGGAATAATATTAAATGTTTACATGTTTTCATAGAAAAATAAGAAATTCTTATTGTATTATTAATATATATATATATATATGATCAAATATATTTATCAAAACATTTATAGCTATACTTAAAAATATACATAATATATTAAAATTTTTTGTTTATACTTTTAATAACGTTATGACAATAATCGTATGGAAATATTTTCAATTACTTTAATATAATATTACATGATTTTACCAAAAATTATTTAACAATTTATTTTACTAATATTCTTAATATGTATGTATGTTATTAATGGGGCCAACTATGCTAGTTTTACAGGATTTTATCTAAACTATGATATTTTTCCATAATTTTATACAATTTAGGTTATTATTTCCTATTTTTTAATAAGAAGTGATGATTTTTATGTATATTCACCAAGATACTTTTAATTGTATAAGTATTGTATCCTAACAGTTTGAACACAAAAAATAATATAATTTTTATTTAAAATAGTTTTTTTATAAAGCAATATTTTGCTTTAATAATTCATTGATAAAGCTATATTCCTACACGAAATGTTTTATCGTTTTCTACAAAGTAATATAAGTAAGTTATGTATACAATGATATAAATGAGATATTTACCTTCATAATCGTAAATTTGTTCAGTTGGTTTCAAATTAGTCGGTTGGATTACAATATTTGAACCTGAAAACAGTATTATTATTAATATTTTATCTAATAAATATGTATATTGTGAAAAAATAATACTTACGATGTTTTTCTTTGCTATGTCTGATGAGGTTATCTCTTCGCGTGAACACTTGTGAACAAATATTGCAAGAAATCTTATTGGATACATCGTGTGACTTGGCATGTCTGCGTAGACTACAGATTCTAGTTAAGGTTTTATCGCATACACTGCACGAAAACATGATCACGTTTAAAACTGAAAACACTAGTCGAACTCGCGAAACAAGACCCTCAACGAAAAGATGAGTAATGAAATATAGTCAAATATATTTTACTTTAAATATTAGTGTGAAATGATTTTATCTACGCGATTCACTAGCGCACGCGTACAATATAGTGGTAAAAAAGCGAAGTATAATATTTGTTAATAATAACATTTTTAAAACAATGGTAAAATAACTGAGAAAACTCTTGAATTAATACGACCTGACACTTGAAGGGTAGTACACGGACTGATTTCATTTTGCTACTACTGCCTGGCTAGTATTCACCGACAATACTCAAGCATATCTCTGCAGGTTTTTACAGGTTTGTATCTGGAACGAATTTGATGACAAGGATGTGGTGGGTTTGTTATGGATAACGTATGTTTATACATGTATATATGTGTATGTGTGTTTGACTTGGGTTAGAGATTTATATAATATTGGGTAAATGTGGGTATGGGTTAAGTTAAATGGATGGATGTGTGTCGTATGGTGGTGGCGGATTCTAATGTCTACTAATATGTACATTTAATATTATGAGACACTTTTAAGAATAGACCTAAGTGGTTGTAGTAATGGATATTAATAATATTTTAGGTATGTCTAGAATAATATATTTTATAATAATTGGAATTGCATCTTTAACAATAATCGGTTATTCTTATGAACTGTTCTTTTGTTTAGACGATGAAGGGACTGGTGGTGAGTTCGGCGACGGCGATTCGGTGTCGGTTTAGGACTAGGATGTAGAGGCTGGGAGATGAGGATGTAGGTCAGAATATATTATGTTATAGTCGTATGTGATTGTTGTCACTAAGATCTCTGAAAACGAAAAAAAAAATTTGAAATAATATTTATTTAATAACAATATGTGATAGATAACGCTGGGTTTGGTGGCGGCGGCGCCTCATGTAAAGAGTTAATATGTGTTACAGATTGCCTATATTGTTTAATTAATACAAATTTCGAAGGGGTTTGGGAGGTGGATGTGTAATTGTTGCCTATACAGCATTTGCTATCTTTTACATCAGGGAGAGGTAATCCAGAACTGTCCTTTTCCACCTACTTATTGATAACTTAAAAGATGTATTATTTTGAATTTATTTAAACCGTATTATAAAAAAAGTGTTATTTTATGAGTTCTTCGTTGAACATATTTTAAATATAATAGCATTCAAATTACTCTATTATTATTTTATTTATAACCTAACGAGATTTAATTTAAAAATATAATATCTTCAGTAAAATGTTAACTCAGTGGTATTTATATAAAGAAAAAAAATGTAACAAAACGTTGTGCAATATTGTCCTTTTTTAGTTAAATTCCGAGCAGGCTATATAAAATATAATATCATGGGCGTTTGTCTGACATTCCTCAATTTTATCTAACTCATTCAAACTAGCATACTATTTAGGTATAGTTGAATATTATTATTTATTGTAATAATATTTGAAAAAAAATATAGTTGCTTTTATCAAGATCAATGATACAAACGAAAATTCTACAAATACTATTGATTTAATACTATATTTAAGTGAAGATATGTTTTCATAATTTTCACTAACAAATTGTGTCATATATCTTATATATGAAGAGGTGATGATTTCTTATATTTAATATATTTTAATATTTAATAAATAAAAATAAAAAATAAAATAAACACTGTCTTCCTTATGTATAATGATTAATATTGTTTTCGGTATGCAATATGTATTTAACTATAATTTTTTTATAGTTTGCATATTTATTTATTTTATTAAAATAAATCATTGTATCTACGAGATTATGTTTGATAGAAAATAATGAATTATATTTCAGTTATATGATTTTTGAAAATGTACTGAAATTATTCATAGTAAATAGATTGACATTTCCTTTTAAAACGGGCAACTGTGTTCAAAATGAAATGAAATATTTATATCACTTTAACTGAAATGACATTTGAGTAGCTTGCGTGAGCCTGTACGACTATTGTTTAATTTATAAATTAAAAAGTAGTTTAATAAAGTCTGTAATATCATACTAGTATTATACAGCTATGGGACTTTTGTTTAAAATAACTTTTCGGTAATTCAAAGAAAATTTATTTGAACGTGGAATGTTCATTTTAGGAGTCACTTGTTTAACATTTAACATATTAACGTTAGCAGAAATGTTCATTCACTGGTAACATAATGCGACTTGGGCTATACATACTAAAGTGGTCATTCTGGTTATTAGAGTATATCATATCAGATATATTAGTTACTGAGCATTTTTTTATTCAATTTAATCTCAAGAAAATCTTACTGGATTATCGTAAGAAACAAAAAAATAATAATTGGTTTAACTATTAAATTGGAAATTTAATTCAGTTCAATGTAAATAAAAACGATAATAAATTAAATTACAAATTTCAATGCATTTTTTCTGCTTTAACTTTAATAAATAATTAAACTTTACAATTTGGACTTAATTCATTAGTGATTTAGAGTAGAAAATCTGGAATCTTTTGATTATTTAAATGTATTTTGTAGGTCAGCATTAGCCTGGTTGGCAATTAAAACGCTAAATATATTATCAATTTATTCCGTAGTTAAATTGAATGAACTTAGTCATATACTATTAGATTTAAGTTTTAAGATTAAAAAAAGAATAAATACGTATTATATCGCGAATAATAAGAAATTAAAATTTTTACATATTGTAAATTAAAATACAAAATACGAGTACAGATCTTAAACATGGTTTGACCTTCAAACTAACAAACTAAACCAACTGTAGCAAATCAACAAAACAAGGACATTTTTTTAAAATTGCTAATTTTTTTTTTTACATTTGTAATTTTATACTTCATTTTTATCCATGAGTTATTACATTATAACGTGTCTAGAAATAGGGTAACATAATAGACATATCCATTATGACACTCGATATCAAATATACATTATCTGATTTGATAAAAAAATAAATATATTTCTACATAAAATATGAAAAACCAGAAAGACATTTTACAACAAAATAAGCTACTCAAAGTTAATATCACGACTATTACAGATTCTATCACAGAATCATGTGATATAATAATAATAATAATAATAATAATAATAATATAATAATATATATAATATATATATATATATATATATATTATTATTATATTATTATTATTATATATATATTTATATATTATATATAATCATGTGAATCAATTTTTGTGTTCAAAATTAATATTGTATGTTTTATTTATAATTTATTGGAAAAAAATTAATTTTTAGGCTATATATTATATTATTAATTTTGAACATAAATTATTTTCACTACTCATCGTCTATATAGTTAAATCCAAACTGATTATTCTACTAAGTAAAAAAAAGTTAACTGATTTCTGTAAATAATATTCAAGTAAAAAAACTAAAAATAATTAAAATTGTATTAATGAAATATTTTTATAATTTATATTACATCTTAATTATATCAAACGTGAATACACTGAAATAAAATTATTATGCATTTTTTGCTTCATTCGAAAACTTAAAAATACATTGCCACCACCCGATAGTGATATATTTATACTTATGCATCGTAGCTATATCATACCAAGACAATGTTTGGCTGTCTGAGTGAACAAACAATACAAAGGACAAACATACTAGAAAATAATATGCACTCATGTATATAAATTCTATAAAAATGCAAAATATGTTTGTTCATTCAGAATGCACTATGATAATAATCTACATGTATTTTTGTTTTCTGTCACTAAGAAGGATCGTTTAATAATACGCCATTTTTATGAAATTAACTTTAGAATATAATAATTATTATTTTTTGAGTCTGATTTTAATTTGTCTACTGTGTCGATTCGACACTAAAATACATTAAATAGGTAGATACCACAGAAGTACCTACTTAAAACCTAAAACAGTAGACCTTGGTTTAGGCTGATATGACTATCTTTAAAAGCCAATCCTGGTCGGGACCTATACAAGTTAAAGTTAGCAAACAATAATTTCTATAAGTATTATGTGTTATATTGAACATATAGACACTATATACACAGTAAAAATATTATATTGTTAATATTATTAGGTAAATATTATGTACCTATAAGCTATAAGGTGTATTATATTTTATTTAATGCTTGTACAACTATAAATTATAGTTGTTTGTTACTACAATAAGCTTTTTATTTATTTAACACAACAAATAATTATACCAACTAATTATATCATAATTAATTATTAATTACCAGTATATAAATACATTTACTGATAAATTACCAAAAAACGAATGGGTTATATTATATTATTATTTTTACTTACAAGTATAATCTGTGGTATAAATAATTAAATATTACATCCATTCAACTGTTTAAGTATCAAATGATGCGGTAACTAAACAAAACATATTAAAGCATAATATTATGTTAATTATATTCAAGGATTTGTTAAAATAAATTACTCACATATTATTACTACATTGTATATTAAATTAAATAACATTGTGGTATTAATAAAAAGTAAAAACATCAAATATTAAATATAATTAAAATTTAAAATTGTATAATTATTTAATTACCTACATTTTTCTATGCACATTTGAAAAAAGAACCAAAGAGCAAGTCCGCCGTTAATCAATCCATACAATAGAAACTGGAAAAAAATGTTATAATATATGTTATAACTCATTATAAAATAACATTAAATTTGATTACAAAATAATTAATTTATCTTGGGATTATAAATTTAATATTTTCGAAAAAACAATGTTAAGTTAGATAATGTATTTAAAGTTTGTAAATTGTAAATTTTTAACGCTAAAATAAAACATGATTTTAAAAATAAATAATAATAATTTACCTATATAATTCTATCCAATTATTATTTAGTATAATAAAATATAAAAAAATATAATTATATTTTATAATTTATGATGTACAACGTTTTATAGATATTTTTGTATATATTATACTTCGTTAACTTTTCTTTAATGAATTGTAATGTAAATTAAAGTGTAATCTTTTAAATATATAATCACGATATAAAAATAAAACAATTAATAAATGCAATTAATTCATGTATCATTTGACAATTTTATTTTAACTGAAAATAACTCATAAGTTTTGACTTACAACCAAACATTTTATCAACATAAATTGAAAACAATAAACTTACATTATATAAATGTTATATTAAACAAATTATCTATATAACGTCAAAAAATAGCACAAAAAGAGCAAACATACTTTAAAAATTGTATCATAATATTATAAATTATAACAAATTAAATACTATTTAAAAAAAAAAAAATATCTAAAAACAATATTATGTCTCTCAAAAATTGGTTTTTGAATTACAAAAAAAAAAAACCAAAATCAATTTTTGAAACTGATTAGCGTAAATATTCCCGTTTTTTGTATCTTTTTTTTTTAGCTTTTCTTGATTAATTTGAAAAGTACTTGATACTTTTTTCCTTCTATAAGTACCAACTATAACAAAATTACCAACAAAAACCACCCTCAAAGTTTAAGATTAAAACGTTTTTACTGGTCTTATAGTCTTATGGGTGACGTCAGACACACAAAAAACACACAAATACATTTTAGTATAATCGAATACATTGAATATTCATTATACAGCCCAAACATAAAAATCAATGGCTATCTATAATAAATTCAATGTTCAACAATAAGTAATCATTAACTATTTTTATGTGTATTTCTTAGAATTTTTTAAATATAATTATAAACCGCTTAAAAATTACGAATAAAAAAATATCCAACATTTAGTTAATATTTCAACTTTATTTCGATGATTACTATTATAATATTGAAACTGACACTACAAAATTTCAAGTGTGATAACTCGTTATTTATTTATATTTATAGAATTAAATCACTTTTAAGACTTCAATAATAAGACTTATTTAAATAAATAGGTAATGATGACTTGTGGTGGGAAGTTTTAGATATCATTAGATAAAATTATGGATTCATCAATCAAACAAAATTCCAATTACGTGTTAATAATTTAATTATATTCTTCATTATTGCATAATAATAATTATAATTACCTGTACGTCTACTGGAATTGAAATAATAGTACCTTGAACAAATAAATATGTTATGACACTCGACACCAATAATGAAATAAAAAATACGACACCAAAAATAAAAGCAAAACTGTCATGCTTTAAATGTTTAGCTGTTTCGGACCTGGAAACATATAAATAAATAAGTTTAAACAAATATATTAAAAAAAGATAGATTATAATTTAATTTAATAGTACCTGGCCACAACATTCATTGATTGAAATACGAAACAGAATATTATGTACATTATGTACACCAAATCTAAAGAATTAGTCACGTAACAGACACACAGCGTTATGCAGCTCAAAAGTGAACCGATGAAAAGGAATAAATTACTTGTGGATTTCCAATCAACTTTCAGAAATCCTATGCAGTATGAAGACAATGCTCCTGAAATAAAGTTTAAAAAAAATTATATTAATATAATTTAAGTTAAAATATTTCTGATTTTGAGTTAATAACTTTTTATGGATTTTGGTACATGTATTTACCAAAAAAAAAACATAATATTAATTAAAAAAAAAAAAAAAAACAATTATTTTCACTTATTACTAAAATTAACCCATTTAAAAAAAATTTAAACATTGTCTTATAGATGGAAAAATTGATACTTTCATACTATTGCTTTTCATTCATCATTAATTTACCTGCTTGATTCCCAAAATAATATTTTAAAAGATAACTAAGCATATTTTTGAGTATTATACTTAAAAATTACTATTTTTTTAAATTACAATAATAACATTATTTTGTATTATATTTATTATCAGTTATGAATATTCATAAAATAACATTACAAACTTATGAACACAAAAAAAATGACTTAAAATATTTCACATATTGTTAAAGTATAGCAGTTTAAAATCAAAATTCTGAAAATAAGCAAACATGTTCATATATTGTAATATATTATACTAGTTCATAAATACATACATGTACATAATAAAAGTATACACATACATAAATTTGAGATTTAATATATTTGTATATAAAATCTTCATTTTTCATAACAAAGAAAAAAATGTAATATTTTCTTATGATTTTGCATTTTTACGTATCATTTTTATCGTGTCATTTTCGTATGCACTTTTATATAGGAGTATTTCTAGAGAGAGTTATTTCTAGCGAACTGAATGATCTTACATAAGTATATAGAATAAAATATTGCATCAATAAATATGTTGTCGTCTATACTCATTACAATAATTATAGGACACAAACTAAAAGTCATAATATTATTAAATTGTTTTAATAAGAAATCACTAAAATAGATGATTTCCCATTTGAATGTCAAAACTAGAAAAGAAAGTTTGAAAATTGTATTCTTCATTGTTTACATTTTTAACGTTATCACCTATCTATTACATATAAACTATAACTACTTGTCTGGTTATCACAGTAAAATAATAACAATAACCAACGATGTAATTATATATAAAGATTAAGGTGTTTAAAATTTACCACTTATAAAAGCCAAAGCGTCGACTCCGCCGTTGTACAACTTGTTGTCAACTGGATTGCGTTCATTCAATTCCAAATAAAGAACGTCATTATACGTCAACACCTGTAATTCTGCCGAAAAGTCAAATCATATTATAGTACATATAACTCACAGCACGACTTGATGAAAAAAAAACACCAATCGAACTTGTGATGATGTGTAGTACCAACTGTAAGTAGTTGATAATATCAAAATTGTTTATGCATTTTTTTTTACGGGCAACTTGTATTTTGAAATTATGGAGTAAGTAACCTACTAATTTAATAAATCAAAATAATATTTATCGAGTAGGTTATCAATATATATATATTATATACTTATTGTATCATACTAGATAACTTCCCCACTAACGATTTCTGATTTCTTCCCATATCAAATTTACTTATTGTACACATTGTATATTTTCATATTTTAAATAATAAAAAAAAAAAAAAATTAATAATAATGTTATAATAACTTTAACATAACAATATAATATGCAATGTCGTTTGAAAAAATTAGATGACATACTATAATAATATTATTATTAAAAATGAAATTATTTATAGTAATATAAATAAATTATAAATCATCCTTAGATGATGATTCATTCGTGTCTTACGCCCATTTTTTTTTTATGGATTGATTTATTGTTGAACTAAAATTGTATATAACGGTTATTTTACAGTGACCTATCCAGTGACAAGGAACCTAATTAACAATAGAACGACTTTACCGGTTTTGTTTTACACTATCAATATCAATAGTAATGAATAATATCTATGGGCTATTTATTATTATAATTTAATTATGTTTAATACAGAACGCAAAAGTATACCAAGAAGTTACTTTTAAATATACTGGACATTTTACACACATTTGTGGGACATATAGTTTATATTGTTAAAATGATATACGATTGTATTGTATGCAAGTAATATTACTAAATTGAATTACGTATTAAGTTACCTGGAAATAGACTCCGGTGGCAAAAGCAAACCACACTCCGTATTTGAGTAAATACGGATTGGTGTACGCGTCGCTTAATTCTGAGTACAACTGATCCAATACTACTCGGACGGGCTTTGGAGATTTTTCAACGAAACACGGTCCAAGCTCCTGTGCAAAAGATAAATATTATTTTCATTTTGATATCAATAAAGCAAGTAGGTACGCGCTTAATGTCTGTCCAAAATCAGCCGTGTAACGGTAACTTGATCACCTCGTAAACAAATAAAAACGGAGATATCAATATTTTTTTTTTTTAATTAATAATTACATAACATCAACACTAACATTCCAAATTCTTCATTATATTTTTTTTTTGTAGTCTTAACACAAATATGGAAAGAAAATCTCGCTTGTGGTGGGTAATTTAATTAATAAATGTCAAAACTAAAACACTATGTGATGAAAGCTTTTTGGAAATAATTACTATCATCGACAAGCAGTCTTTTGTTTCCTCATAAAGTTTTAATTGACGGATTACTCGTTGTAAATAAACTAAAGAAACGGTGGAAAATGACTTTTTTCCCTCTATTTTGATTTTCTTCGGAGAAATACTTTATACATCCACCATAGGGTATTATCGTAATATCATTTTTACGAGTCAACGTTTAAGACATAGTTCAACAGTATGCGTTGTACCAATATAATTTAATCCTGAATTAAAGAAAAGTATTAAAATATCACGAATTTAAAAGCTATAGTAAATCTAAATATTTTTTCCAAAACACAGTCTATTTTTCTTTATTAGTTGAAGTTATAAAATTGAATTATCTTAAATTACACTGAAAGAATAATACATTTTTAAAAACTTTTGATTTTCAATAATTAATAGTTAAAAAAATATATAAGTAATATGATATAATTATATTAATTATTTCAAACATTTAAACTTTTATGAAATCTAATACTCGTGTAGTTATGTAGGTATTTATTAATTTAAAACTGACAAATGAAATAATATGTTAAGCATGAGTATATATAGATGTGTTATCGACTTACATAAATATTAAGATATATTTTAAAAAATATCAGATTTACATAAAGCTAAAAAAAAAATCCTTTTTTTTTGTTTTGTGACTAAATCATTGAAGCAATGTTGTTTTGTGTTAACATCTTTTGGTATAAACGGAGTTGTATTTTATTGTCCAATTTTATTCATTGATACGCGTTAAGATGCAATCTTACTCTTTGACTTGTTGGTGTTTACGGTTATCCATTGGAAGTTTTATGGTATTTTATTTCGATAAAAAGTCAACTGTTGACAAATTTATGAATAGGGGTTATGAGTTAAACAGCAAAACACCCGCAAAAATATTCCAACAATAAAATCGATTTATTTGTAAATATAAACTGTTAAAGTTTTTGTAACATGTTATTTATTTTATATTTTTATTTGTACCTACCTACCTACCTGCTGTAATAAAAACAATATTGTACCTTACATGCAATTTTTGTTTTTGTAATGGTTGCTGTTATTTAATTATTTTCCGTCTTTTGCAGGATAACTATTATAATTATTTCTTTTAGTCGTGTATATACCTTAACATTATTATAAATATTATAATTTATATGCTGCTGCCAATCGAAGTGACTTGGAACTACGAGGTGAAATAAAACAAGTTGGTTTTAGTTTAAACATATCAAGGTATCTATGAGGGTAATTGATATAATTTAATTATACTTCCATTAAAAATGTATTATCTTAAAAATAAAATCAAACATTTCTCATGATAACAGCGGTTTAACATTGCTTTCAAAAATGCTTCAGATCATGGTGATTGAAGTCAAATTTAAAGGCTTGTATTTTTTTGTACATTAAAGGAAGCTTCAAAAGAAAAATATTGTAAGAAGTCTAAAAATGTATATCGGGTAAATGGTGCCTAGTTAAAAACCAAAGAAGAGTCAATTTCTATTTCCAATAGTACCTACTTACCTACCCATTAAGTAATTATTAAGTATTATTTTAAAATACCTATTGAACTATATTTTTCTATCTAACAAGTTATATATTTTAGTTTGGTCATGTTATTAATATATTTTTTTTTTAATTAAGTATACTGTTAAAAATAAATATCGTTTTAAGAAATGTTAGATTAGAAAAATAAAATATTTGGATACCTATTAAGTTTCGAAAAGAAAATATTTCACAACCCTTTGATATAATAGAAAATATATTAAGAATAAAAAAAATAACCAATTGCCGAAACATCATTTTTATACTTAATAAAATACATTATTCCCATTAACTGTTTATAAGCAATAAACACACACTATTATTTCTTAATAAAATTGTATTTATTAAAAGGTATTTAATATGAATATGATCGCTTAGAAACTGGACATAGAGATTTAAGTTCTCTCTTCTTTATAATAATCAAATATTAGTTATTACTATTAGAATAATGTTAAAATAATTAAAATAATTTAGCTTAAAACCTGTATATCGTCGGTTTTTTACTTATACATGTTTGTATAATGCCATCTTGCGACATAATTGTAAGAGTATCTGAGGATTCAGCTGTAAAGTTTGACGCTAGAGTGCGTTCAAAGAACTCATATATAAATTTATGCTATTATACATATTTTAAACATTAAACTATATACACCTAAGTATTATTCGAATGAAAAACGATATCTAAATAATACGATTATTACAGAATTTATAAAATAATAATTACTTTGTGATATTTATTATGGAATGTATTGTAGTTGACTTTTGATTTTCTATCAATTGGACTTTCGGGGTGGAAATAAATACTTGAATTTACTGGCGGAAAAAAAAATGTAACAAAAAATGCTACACATGAACCTGAAATACAATTTTAAAACTAATAAATAAAATATTTTAGTTATGATTAAAATGTTAAGTTTCTTACCCGCTAATGAAATATACACAAGTAATCCATACTCAATGTGTAAAAATGAAACAGCAATTTGAGCAAATGTGGACGATAAACATTTACCCATAAGATTTGAACCTCTAACGATTCCTGTCATCTTTTGGTATAACCTACGGTCACGAACCTTTGCATATGCATAAGACATGTATGCCAGTTCTGATGCAGACGTTAAACCCAAACATGCCATACTCAGCTAAAAAATATAATATTTATAAATATATTATAATTTTCATTTCAAACAAACTACTTTTTAAATTTTCAAAAAATGTTAACAAGACATTATTTGAAAACACTTTACAATAAACGAAAGTTACATGGTATACGTTTCATCATATTATATGATTATTAAACAAAAACAAATTTATCCTTATTATATTATCATAACTGTTGTTATATTAACATTAACCTTTCATCTAATACTATAACTCCTTGTTGAACTATGATAATTTACTTTAGTTGAAAATACATTCATAACCTTTACAGTATCGAAACTTACTTTTGATTTAAAGAGTGTAACAGGTTCCAAAACTAATAAAAACATCACAATCGAACTAAACGCGTCCAACATCACAATTGGTTTGTAAAGCACATAGTCTGTAGTAAGAAACATAATAATTACTAAACTTGTAGTCGCATAAGAATTTATTGGATAAATATCTTCAGTCACCTAAAAATGTTTTCATAGTATTAATAAAATAAAATTTACAATAAATTAATACTGGTGAATGGTTCATTGTTTACTTAAAATATTAATTTGTGTCAAAACAATATTAATACATACGTAAAGATAAATTATTATTATATAATAAAATATGATTTACAATGTTTATTTTAGTATAATAATATTATATTATTATAATATATTTCGTTAATATATATTTTCTTTTGAATTTAATGTACAAAACATTATTTGTTAATAGTAATAATACCAGCGTATAATAATAATAAATTTATAAATCTTTTAGTAATCGTAAAAGAAAATATCTTAATTAATAAAATTATTTTTAATAACTTATCTTATATCAAAATATTACAGCTAAGCTTTGAAAATAATGAATCAGTTTAAAATGGCATATTTTTTCAATAAACTTATATTTTATTTGTTTTAACTTTTGTTACAATATGAAAATGAAAAATTAATATTATATAAAGAGAAAAAAGTATGTTTTGAACCCACAATTGCTTTTGTAAAAATAATAAAGCATAAGTTATACTAAAACTTACTTGTTCAGCAGTAAAATTTACGGCTGGACTGGTTAAATATGATGTATAAAACGAATCCACTGGTCGAAAGTCCCGAAAAGTTGCAAACAAACTTACACACAGTGTGATTTTCAACCACTCTTCCATTTTATCCGATTCTTAAAATATGTTATTTTGTAAATACAATTTTTCTATAATAATACAAATACATAATATAATAAAGTATACATATTATATAATTCTATATTCAATGAAATACAAAAAATTAATCAGTTTTGATAAGCAATTTGATTAAAAATACTACGGTTCAACGGTTGTTTATATTTTGAACATAAGTGTATAATGTCCTTATGTGATAAATTCTAGTAATTAAATGAAATAAATCATAAATAATTTTATTTTTCAGTCTATTATTTTAAAAAGTAAATCGTACAAAAATAAATACATTATAAGCTTTGTCTTGTACACGATTATCTTTTTAACTACAATATGTTGTAAGGTAGATGCATGCAATTTAAAAAAAAAAACTTGTTCAAAAATATATTATTTATAACAATTATAAAAGTATCATAATTCTAGTTTTTAGCCGTAACTTGTAATTATTATAAAATAGAAAAACAGTGTGTTAACGTGATATAATATTTTGTCACCACACCAATTTAATTAAAACAAAATAACTTAGTTAAATACCTGATATTTAGTGGAGCATAAAAAGCACTTGATTTTGAAAATTCAAATTAAAATAGAGACCATTTATTACAAGATATTCCTTTGCATCGAGCACTCGTGCTAATTGGTAAATATCGAAAAACAAACAGAAATCCGCTCAAAACTAATGGCCGGTAACAACGAATTACTGTAACGAATCAAATGAAAATTTTATATGAATTCATCGCCGAACAACACACATTGTGCCGGTAACGTGGACTGGTCAGATGCATAGCTATTGGTTAACGTATGCTACACGAAGGTCAGCTGGTTTGAAATTATGTTATCACCAAATTAAATGAGATTAGTAAAATATAAAAAACCAACCGTAATAAGTGTACACTGAATAGTGTACGTATACACATACAACGAGCGTGCGTTTCGTTAAAAAAAAACAACACGTATGGAACATTTTTAGTTGACTAATCAAGCTTTACAATTATTATTGTATTCATAGTACTTATTCATATCAGGTAAAGCCTAACTGTTAATCTTTTAGTTTCATAAATGTATTATTTAATCGTATATATTATTTATATTACCTACTACAATAATAGGTATAGTGTACTGATGTGTATTTTTTCGGTGATTATGATAAAATTGTCTAAAATTTATGTTTTGTAAAACACACAATAATACGATTTTTATAAGACCAAAATTATTAACGTTATTAATTCTATTGTAAAAAAGTGCGCTCTAATTTTTTACAGTAACAGAGACTGTGGTTTGCAATAAGTATTTTGTGAACTTATTGTATCTTAGTACCATATTATTTAACATATTTATAAATAACGCTAACTCATTAAACCTGAAAAATGATACATTTTTGTTTTAAAAAAATTAGAATATCATATTATATTTAAATGTTTTAGTAAACCTAACATATTCAATATTCTAATGTTTACATTTTTTATTAATTTGATATGTGGTTGAAATATAATATTATAAGAATAAAATTTAAAAAAAAAATGATTGCTGATGAGAGAAGCCATATTGAATACTGGACCATAATAATTATATTCAAACGTTGTCTGAAAAAAAAAACATTGAACAATGACCATAATAAACCAACATCAAATAAAATTGCTGGGTAAAAATATGTGTTTATACAAATATAAGTTGGTATTAAATTATTCAAGGAATAAAAGAAAAAATCAACTATTACATTAAATTAAGAATATTTTTACGTTATTAAAAATATCACATTTGATTTAGTTTTTAATTAATAATATATTTAACAACAACTTACGTTTAAATAATAAAAACTTAATTTTAATAACGTAATAATATGGAGAAAAAAATAGAAATTTTCAAATTGAATGTAAAAAAATAAAATGTTTATACATACCTATTTACTACCATAAATTTTTAAAATTATTTGTATTAAATAAAACCAATAAAGATCGGTTATTTGATATTACACCGTTAAACATCTGAAAATAAACGTTAATTAATTCTAAAATCTATTTTTGAGGAAATCATACAAATCAAATTTGGTGTGATTCTAAAAATTTGAATAATTTTTAAAATTTATATTTTACTATTTTTTATATTATATATAATTTTTTTTTTTTTTGAAAATTTAAGATTTAAATTACTTTAAAATTATTTCAAATCAATCATAATACAGCTTTGCATGAAATATTTAATTCCATAATAATAATATTGTATTAAAGATTAAATAAATGTATTAAAATATAATATACAGATATTTATATCACACATATATTTATTTCCTCCAAAAGTTATATTATATTTTTACTTATAAAATTAATGATAATTGGAGAAATTTATTATGACTAGTAATGACTTAAATGTTTGTACTATTAATAATTCAAAATGTATTCTTTTTTCTGTAACATTAAACTTGTCTTATATTATTAAGTTATTATGATAAAAAATAATCAGTTTATTTATTTATACTAACTATTACAACCACATTCATTATCAGAAGTAATGGATAACCCAATTAGCCTCAAAAACTTCAGATGATATAATATGAGCTTTGTGCTTAAGCAATCAAATCTAACAACCAGTTTTATTTAACCATTTTTAATACTAATTGGAAATGTAATTATTGGCTTGTGTAGTTTTGTATTACCACTATTATTCATTGTATCAATACCTAACTTATAAAAATCAATTTTGTATCGTATTATATTATGCAATAATTACTTTAAATCAAAGTCACTTCGAAAAATGTCGCTTCACTACACCCAGTTGTATTGGTTGGACGCATTTTGAAGTATATAGAAATTCATGTTACTTAGAAAGATACTAACGTTGTACAAGATTTATCTGAATTAATTTCGTCGTATTGCATTGTTCACTATTAAATTAAATATAATAGATATTCGCATTTCGCAGTGAAGTATTATTTTTTTTTTTTTACGGTGGAGAGGGTATCCTCCGTGTTTACTGTTTAGACACCCCTGACTTAAAAAAATAACCCAATTTATTAGTATTTTACTCATATTTATTAACATATATAAATATCCAAACAACACTTTTAAAAATTAAAACGTTTTTAGTTATATTTTTAAGCTAAATTTACAACTTATCTGATTATTTAATATCCAGGAATTATTCGAATCTCACCGAGTAGTTAAGACATATTTTAACGAACGAATAAAAATATCGTAGTTATACCAGTTTGTAAAAATAGCAAAGTGAACACAATTATTATAAAATGTATACCACGATCGAAAAGGCCTTTGTACGATCATCGATGCGATGCTTTCCAGAGTATCGTTTATGTTGTTCATAAGCGGGTAATCATGGTATTATCATTTTCCGTTTGTTAGTGTAATATTATTAAAAAATGTTTAGCGCCGTAATATTCTCAATGGTCCTAACACAAACCGTTGTGTTTGCACCTAAATTTTTGCGAACGAGATGACATTTTTACGAAATAAGTCTGACATACGTAATAAGGTTATTAACTATACTCATAACTTTCGGACATCCGTTTCGGTTTCGAAATTTATTATTTATAATAATTGTTAATCACGTTATTATGCACCGATGTTTAAACGATGGACTAAGAAACTGCAATGTGTCTTAGTGTACTGTGATTATATTTATCGATAATAAAATGAGTATTTTTTTCTTTGCTGACTGATTTTTTTTTTCAGAGTATTTCATTAATAATATAAAAAATAAATTTCTAAATACAAATTATAGTTTTTATAATACTAAATAAAGTTCAAAAATATGAAACAACGCCATCTACGTGAAAAAATATATATAATATTGATTTAAATAAATATGTAATGTTCTAACTAATTTTTAAGACAGATAGAGCTGTATATTTATATATATTTTTTAGCAATGAAAAAACGATTGGAATATAATATAATAATTAAAAATATTATAAAGTAATCATGGTATAAAAATTTAAATAACCAATCTTTAATTTCAAATTTTTTAATTATTTATAACTGTTAATAACACACGATTAAATATTTGATTAAAAAAAATTAAAATTATCGTAAAATAATTCAAGATAATATTAACAATTATGATTTATATTTCTTTATTTCTAGTAAAATATATTTGTTGTTTATTATATAATAATAATAAATTATAATTGATATGCTTTATAGCGTTATACTATGCAACGAATCAATTTAAGTAGATCATAATCTATTAATACTCTAAGTCAGGGATGCCCGTAGATTTAAAGTGAAATTAGTGCAAGAAAATTCTACAATAAAGACTAATATAAATAAATAACAAAACTATAACACAAAAAAAAAAAAACACATCAGTTATTATTGAAAAAATTTGAGTGAACTTTATGTGATGTAAAATAAATGGAATATATTAGTTATAAGAATAAGACACAAAATTTTTAATAAGTCACTCAAGACTCTATTGTGTAGTACTTAATCGTGTTAGTTATAGTTAAGAAGTTAGAGATAATCATTTATAAGTAAGTATAATACATATTTTACAGGGAAACAAAAAAAGATTACTGCTGTCTGTATGCTACTAAAATAAATATAATACATTGTATTGTAATATATATTATGTAATATCATTCGTAAATGTCAATTATACGGAAGTCATAATAATTATTATAAAGCAGATTCCGGATGCCCGGTGCGTTGAAGAGTGAAGATTGTCGTCGAAGTCGGATCAAGTTTTAGCACAACATTGTATAATACACGCGTTATTAATTAGAATAGGTAGGTACTATACGTAAAGAATTCGTTTTTAACATATGATATTTATTACAGCCAATAATGAATCAATTTCTCGTTGATAATTTACTATCATTGTGATGAATTATTAGGTACAAGTCCTAATATTTTGTGTTCGTAATCTCAGGTGGTTCCACCAATCTTTTTATCACTGCTCCAAGAGTAAAAAATGTCCAAACATTGAAATCTAAATTAAATACTTTTTGTTAGTGAGTTTGAACGTATTAAACGATTTGGTACTATATTACATTGTTCATCATAGATTAGTAGTATAGTTCTCCTTCTATATATTTTTATAAAAGTCGATGGGAATTACTAGTAAAACGTAAACTCTTCACAAACACTAAAAAAGTACTCAGCATTGTTTGTAGGCAGTTGAAAAAAGTGATCAGGACACCTTCAAACTGTTGCCAAGTAAAACTCTCTCCTTGTGCACTGAGTAATTTATTTTGAAGATATACAGTTTACCCACTCCTTGTCTCAATTTTAGAAAACGGATTGCACAGTACAACGGTTCTGGTCCGGAGAATTTTTGCTGGCAAAACGTCAAATCCCTGTTAACTTGACAGAATTGCTTTATTTTGCACTCTCTCTTTGTTCGGGTACCCTTATTGTCCTACGGCAATCGCAACCCCCCTACCCCTTACACCATCACCCGTTCGCTCGTCCGTCCACTCATCCGTCCGTTTATCCATCCAAAACCTTTACACCCGGTGTCGACAAAAACAAAGGAAATTATTCGGGAAATTATGCTCTCACCGTCTGGGTTTTCCGAATCAGAAAGTCAGAAAAATAGGCATTGTTTTTTTAACCGTGAAATATTTATTTATTTTCTTATTACACGAGCCAAGTTTGTATATAATGTTTTCGTTTTACAACAAAGATTTATAAACAAGAAAGAACGCTTAAATCCTAAATATAGAAGGATTTTATACTAACGTTTCTTGCATAATACGTACACAATAATGGTATACCTATTACACTCATCTACTTAAACATATTAAACTTCAGTACGCAAAACTCTGTAAAACTATTCAAATTAAAAAATCATATAATTATAAAACAGTTGTGAAAGAGGATAATTAAACTCGATATTATTGTGACATTAATTTATCTAGATAAAAAAATAGAATATATTATAACTAAAAGAATAGATAATATAAAACATAATAAAAACTATAACAAAAAATAATGAATCATAATTTAACAAATAAAAAATATTTTCAATTTAAAAATAAAATATACAACATTTTTTTCGAATAATAGAGCATTTAAAGCATTTAATAAATAATTATTTATTTATTTAATTTTAATTTTAATTTTTGTCACTAACGGCAATTATATTATGTGGGAGATAATAAACAAAACATTTTCATATAAAAATGAAAAAAATATACATGTTAAAGTATTATTAGTTGAATACTTGAAATATATTTATGTATAAAGTTGTTGTAAATTAAAATCACAGAAAAAATCTATATCTACGGTTGATGATAAATGTTGTAAATATATTTAAGTATTTGAAGTGATATTCTTTTGTTTGATTCGAAGAAAAATAAAACGTATACTTTGAAACTAAGGTGGTAAAACTGAAGAGAATTATTAGAGCTATTATTTTCAAAATGGGTCACAATCCAGTCTTAAATGAAATATTGTGTAAGTCAGGAATAGTGTTAGAAATGATATATACTTAAGAATTCTTATGGAGTAGATAAGAAAATAGAGCCATACCTGCATCAGAGAAATTGTAATGTTAAGGTAAACGAGTGTTGTAAAATGATTTAATCAAGTAATGTATGAATACAACTCATCGTAGATTGTATACGATAAATAATATTATGGTATAAAATAATTTATATAATATCGTTTACAACGGAGGCGAGAATATTTTTATAAGTACGCCTAACTGTATTATGAGTTACATGTAATGTAGCATGTATCATGCTTATAGTTTATTTTATTAGTTACGCAATTAAATGGTTTAAAATGTTTACCCTACAGCCTACATTATTTAAGAATATTATTAAACAAATAAAATTAATTGAGAAAACCTGAAAAAAATATCTACACTTTACAGTGGGGCTTCGTTATCCGTTGTAAAATTTAAAAGCAAATATAACTTGATTTCTATTAAATAAGGCAGACTTATCTTCGTTTGCAATATTATAAATCCCTTTTAATGTTTCAAAATGTTTAAAGACAAAAAATAATAAACAAAATTAATAAACAATTTGATGTTTAAAATAACCACATATGTTTATAGTACAACTGGTGTAAGTTCGAAGAAATATTTATTTTAGGAAAATTTAAAAAAAATTTAGGAATTCAATAGGTTTAAAGAACGCGATTTGAATAATATTAATATTAACTATTAATAGTCACACGTATTTATAACTTTTATGTGTATATGTATCTTTTAATGGAAAACATAAGATTAAGATGTTTCTCGTAATTCATTTCAAGATGCTGTCAAGGTACAATCAAATATAAAAAATGGCTGAGTTAAGGGTTTGTTAAGTTCATAAGAGACATGATTGTTCTTATCATATAATTTTGACCAATAAACAATGCAGGTTTATATAGCAAGATGCTTTTTTTTATTATTGACTGTTTGATTAAAATTATGGAAGTGAAATTTATTTTAAGTAATATATTATCTAGTATAATCGCGTGTAAAATTAACATTTATTCTCACAAAAATAATATTTTTTTCAAAAATTTGATATTATATACAAAACTTAACTCCATAATATTCAATGTATTTTAATAAACACTTTATTTTTGGGTTCTAATAATAATCAAAAATATTTTCTATACAAGTTTAAAATATAAATTATAAATACATAATAATAATATCACATATATTACACCTATTATTTAGTATATCGGCATCTTAGATGTATAAATGTAGTTATTAATGTATATATAAATTATGCATAGGAACTGTAATGTGTTATATTTGAATCATAAAATTAAATTATGTTTGTGGTTCAAAGTATGTCTTATAACTCCAATATATAAAATACACATTTATTATTATACCAATATCATATATAAACGTATTCAGTTTAAAATGTTAACAGAGTTTTACAGCCTTATAAAATGTGTCAATAAACCTATATAATATAGCATTCCTAAGAAGTTCAAGTTTATCCTTTTCTGGAATAGAACACTCGTGGGATTTTTTTATTTTCACATTACTCTTGAGAAGATGGTTCTTTAAAAAATCCTGAAGTATTTAAATTAGTTCTGGTTACACACTTTGTGTATAAACTAAATAAACTTGTGTGTTTTCTGAATCATTTAAATAAAAACAGTTTATCATAAGTAGATACTGAACCACGATGTAGAGAAAATAAGGTGACACCACTCCCGTATCTTTCAATAGTACAATATTGACGCGAAAAATCGCGGCAGTTTGGTAGTTCAGAATTTAACACCAGAGTACGCCACTCTTCGCTCGAAGGTCGACTTTTATACGAGTCGTAATGGAGATTTAAATTTTATTTAAAAGTATTAATTGTTGTTCAAATGTCAATAATCCGCGTGTCAACATAATATATTTTATGTTATATTGTATAGATTATTAAAATAAACTAATTTTTTGGAATCATGTGCCAATTATTATGTAAAAATTGTAATAATATTATATTATGTTATATACTATGTAGCCATATCTTACAAATTTATTGATTTAAAGAAAATGCATATTTATTGTATGATATTTATATGTTTATTTATTCATTGACACCTATATGATGTATTGATGTATAATAACAAAAAAAAATTAAATATTAAGCATTATGTAGAGAAGATATAATATAATATAATATCTACAATAGAGAATAGAATATATTAACAATTAAAATAATAATATAAACCTAATAATAATACTTATAAATTGATAATATTATATTTTTAATTTTCCTAATTGTTTGTATTTACATATGTCAATACTCACTTAATGGTTTGTAGATTGTTAAATAATATTTTGTATGTACTTTCTTAATTTGTTAAAAAATGCCTAACAAATGTTTTGTGCCAAAAAGTTAAAAATAGAAAATAAAAAACCACCAATTTTATTTTATGCACCAAAGGTGAGTCATAATTTTTAAATACCTACTATAGAAATTTATTTGAGGGAAACATTTGTATAATTATCTTTACCACCTAAGTACATTCAAAACAGCATTATTAATGATATATATTTGTATGAATTTAATAAAGTAAACTATTTATAAAATTTTAATTAATTATAATTTCAGATCAAAATATAACTTAATTACAAACCTAATTTTGTTCTATTTAAATTTGTAGTAGATATAATTGTATAATTACCTATATAATATAAATAGCCTGAATTTTCTATATTCTAAAATACATAAATTTTGACATAAACAAAAAGTGTACACTATGCACTATTAAATAAAAATAACTAAGATGATTTTATACACAATATTTACAAAGCATCATAGTTAAAATAGTAAAAAACTAAAAACTAAAATACAAAAAAAAATTATTATTATTAATATTAGAAGAGCTAAGGACAGATGAATTTAATATTAATTTAATTGGGTGTGATGAAGATAAAAATATGTTAATAAAAAATATTATTATTTTTTATTTACAATCAAGAATGTTTTTTGTATGTGATGCAGAAAACCCAAAATGAGAAAAAAATAAAAAACAAAAAAATTTAGCAAAACAGTCTAAACTCTTATAACTATGTACATAACATTGTTAAAATATATAACTATATAATAAAATTTCCTTAATTGAAACTATTTTAAATGTTACCCAATTGAATAGAATAATTACTTAAAAATAATTCTTACGTGGTTAATATTTTAAATTTTGAAGTAATAATATCAAAAATGACAAAAATATATATAATTTTTGATATTTTATATTAAAAACCAATGTATTTACAATATAAAAACCGGCCTTCGGGCGAATGGTGGCGCTACGTGCATGAGACATTTGTACTACCAAACTGCCGGGATAATTTGCGATTGAATATTTACAAGTGGTGTCACCTTATCTTCTCTACATCGTGTACCGAACTAAACAATTTAATAACAAAAATAAAGAGTAATACTATTACTGTGCTATTAAAGATACCATTTCTTTTACATTTCTCAACATTAATAACTTAATCTATAAATGGATATATGATGAAGTAATTAATTTTTTTTATTAATTTTTTACTATAATTTTAATGAATATTATTGATTTATTGATATAAAAATTATAAATATACATTTTTAAATAATATTAATAAAAATTTTATTGGAAATAACTCAACTTTTATTAATTTAATAACATTGTATATCGTATATGAATATGTAGAGTCAACGCTTGACTTCTATTCAATAATTGTATACAAAAACATCAATTTGAAATCATATTAATAAATATATTTTTTTGTTTTAAGTTATAAATTAATACCTTTAGTTTGAGTAATACAATATTTAAACTTTGGATAAACTATTATTACTCTAAATAACTTTATTAGATTAATAAAACATCATATATTATATAATATAAAAGTGACGTTAATTCGTTAGACGGTGAACACAAATTTAAAGGTGTTTAAAAAAAGTTTGTTTTTTTTTTATTTAACATGAAGATTAAAAGGGTTATTTATCGCTGACTAAAGCCGAAGAATGTATTAATCTGCGTGGCCCGTCGAGTTGCGTTGTTAATAACCGGATCGCATCAGGCTAAATCTCGCGTGCAAAAGGGTGTAACAGGCACTTGTGTAAAAAAAGTCATTGAAAAATTATTCACCTTTTCTGGATTAACCTTAGTTTTAAAACAACAGTAATAATAACTCTTGATTTATGTACCAAGACCAAAGAAATAATAATAAAAAAAACATTATTTTCGAAATGATCTACACTCTACAATGTTTATCCTGTGGAAAACCAATTTTTTTTAAATAATGAGTTTTTCAAAACCACACTCATCGTTTGATTGCATAACAATAGCTTATAACGATACGCAGTAATATAATATTGATATTAGACGACCAATCGATGACGGTATTGTAGGTACAATAAAAAATTTAAAAGAAAAAATAGACTTATTGAAATGCAGAATATATTTATTATCTATGACGTAAACATATTTTTGAACTTTTTTTCTTCTACATATAATTATTAAGCATGTAATCTAAGTATCTAACAAATCAAATATATCATTAAATAAAAAATTTGCAAAATATTATAAAATTGTAGATTTTGTGAATTATTCAGTGAATATAGTAAATAATAACATTACAATATTATGATTGTTCATGTGTACGACATTGAATTATTAATTTAGCAATTTTGATGTTTTTATGAAAATAATAAAACATTTATAAACTTTTTTTTAAACACGACGGGGAATGAAGAAAAAATAAACCACTTCGTTGGTTTTAAAAATAAAACAGAGTTTGAGTAATAAAAATAAAGCTCAACTTAATTTGTTCCAAAACCAAATAGTGTTCGTTCGTGACGGTCTTAAACAAAAAAATTCGCCTTAAAAGCAGTTTGCTCGAAAAGACAAGAAAAAATAACGTGGAAAGTTTTGAATCGGTTTGATACGACGAAAATTTCAAGAACATTATAGTATAAATGTAATATAAAGTAATTACTCTGACCGACAGTAAATTGAACTATAATAATTTTTTGGGTGACGTTTAATTTTCAATCTATATTATGCCTTTTAAATACATTAATAATATGGCGCATACCAACTTTGTTCGGGAAATTGAAACGTAATGAAGAATAAAAGGAACGCAAACTTATCGGCGGCCGGGCCAAATAAAAGGCTGCTAGCGGTTGATGATAGGACGATCAATCAATGCTGCTGGATTTTGATGTATACCGTATACACGAGGTTCATCCATTTCATTGTGATAGAAAATGTTTCTATACCAACACCACGCCATGCTCAGTTTTCGGGATGGATCCGATTATTCGATATCACAACAAAAATGTTATTATAATAATATTGTGTATTATGTGTACCAAGTATAAAGTTAGATATTTTTGAAGGTAAGTAAGACGTTCGTTTAAAGACGGTAGACAGAATTCAGATGAAAGGATAATGTTGTTCAAGTTTACATTAATTAATAGATTCAATAATAATAATTACCTCGAACGAGGAATTTTTACTTAATTAAAGAATAAATAACTAGATAATAATTATTGTTCCATTCATGTGTTTGATGGTAAATTATTTTAAAACATACAATCATATAAACCATATACCTATATTATTACGGATGTTAAAATATTTTATTTTGAATGTATTTGAATATTTTACAAACATCAAATCGAAATGCCTTCGGTGGGATTCTTCTTACTACGAAACGAATCTTTTTTTTCATTGCAGGTAACACACTTACTTTTTATTATTATATTATATTATTGTTATAACAGAATGTGTAATAAAAAAATAAAACAAAATATCCTGAGATCAGAACTTATTTAAAATTGTCTTCGATTGGATTGTCTTGCTAAACCTTAATTGTTAGTCATTCATAAAATGTTCTTTATAACAACCTCAAGTAATCTAAAGTTTTACCATAAACCAAATTTATTATTTTTAATTTTGATAAATGATTTTTCCTGCGTAGGTGAAGTATAAAAATAAAAGTTTTATAAAAAATATGGTTCAAGAATATCTATTTAAAGAAACAAATGTACCTCTCCAGAAAAAGCTTTTTGGCGTTTTTCTTTAAACTTGGAGTTTAAATAAGAAAAACAAAATGCATATGGTTTTGTTTAAAATAAATTCTAAAATTACGTTATTTGTACGATAGTCAAGTTTAAGTGCTAAATATATTAGGTATATAAGTCAAAGCAAAGTTTTTAGACCTAGGTATACCGTAAACTGTAAAAACATATTTTTTTAAATAAAAACTGTATTGATCATAATTTTAGTCATATGACCTAGTCTAGTTTTAATAAACATGTATATTAATAAAATATGTCACTTCAAGAAAAATAAATTTATTTTCTATGCAAACGATAATTGTTGTCTCAAGAATATATCGTGTTTAAAGAATAAAATGGAAATTGATAGTCGCACCATTCCATTGATACACTAAATGCAACCAATTATAAACCAAGATACAAATGAGTAGTCGATTTGGCATCCAATGAAAATTAATTTGTTTAATTGACAAGAACTGCTCACCCTTCCGTAGACGACTGTATAATTACCATTGGAAGGAGGCACTGGACTTGGATAGAAATGAAAGCCTAATTACTTTTTGTTTGGCTATAGTGTACAGTGCAATGAAAAGTGATAGGGTCAAAACATCGTCATTAAAAATATTTCCCATAAAATAGATACGCACGAAATATAACTGAGTAGCGATTATTATCGTACGATAGACAATTTTAGATGATAAACGTGACATTTCTGTATTTGAAACGATACAACCATAATTATCATTAGTTTGTTATAGCAACAGCAATTAAGATAAAATAATGTATTTTCTTTAAATATATAGGTATATATTGTAAGAAAAATAAATATTAATTTATACAAAGTAAAGAATAATATGTAAAATAAATCGATGCTTTGTTTTAAATAAACATTGATACGATCGTTTCAATAAGCTATAAAAAATTCAATAAAAATATTTAAAAAGTACAACGCAATATTTTTATACGTAATATAGTTTACACTAATGAATAGATATTTATAATAAGTTACAGAAGCTGGAAGAATTTTTATGGAAGCTATATTTCAGTATATCTATAGCGTAACACAGGTAGGCTATAGATTGCTATCAAAACAATAGTAAAGGTTTTTATATTAATTCAATATCTTAAAAAATGTTTCTACCAAATGAGTTTTACTTAAAAAATTGTTTTGAAATGTAATCCATCAAAACTCAGCTTGTGTATTTTTTATTATTCTTTTTTTTAATGTAACTTATTTAATTATGTATTATATCCTATGCATACATTATTTACATATTGTTTAATATTCGGAACAAATAATGTACCTAAAAGTTTATTTAAATCATTTAACACGCGTTGCTTATTTTATCGATTTCCAAATTGATTTCATACCTGGTCATTGTCAATTAAAAATTTAAAATTTTATTACTGTGGGAAGACTTAGAATGAGATATTTTTTAAGAAGGTTTTTCAACAGCATACATTTTATAAAATATTTACAAATATGAAGATGAATTTAAATTTGAATACAAATGATAGGTTCAAATAGCAATATTCACAGATATTTTTAGAAAAATGAGAATAGTTGACAACCGCAGTAGGTTTTTAGTGCAAGTATTTCATCATTGAGTAAATCATTGTAATGTATTTGTTAAATTTGAATTTAATGATAAATCATAGTACACTAAAAATGATTATGAGTAAAGCATACGGACGGATTAGCATCTATAAGGATAATTTATAAAATATTTATACAACTTCAAATTATGTATTTTCCCAACAATAATAATATTATTGTATTTTGAGCTAATTTTCGTCAACCTATATTAATAAATATATTTTGTATGATGTATTTACAATTTTATTGTAATAAATTTTTTTTTACTATGAATAATATTGTAGGTAAAATTCATAATTTTTTCCAAGAACATAACCGTTATTTTATAAATAATATTCAGTTATTATTATATACATCAGTTATCTGATATATTGTTATTATTATAAACTATTGAGTCAACACCGAATAGTTAGTTATCGTAAACGATATGCATAGGTTCTTGCTTCCCTTGAATAAATATACAATAACTTAAAAGTAATATAAATGTTTTAAATATTCTATATATTTTAATTAAAAAATAATCTGCCTATTTTCTTGGTGTATTTTATTCAAATATGTATAATATAAATTTTTTTAAATTCGAAAACAAAACATAGGTAGGTATTATTTAACCTCAGACATTAAAAATATATTTTATATCGCCATTTGAACTAAAATAATACTACACGTGTATTAAATAAATAAATGTATTTATTGTTTAGTAAATATTGTTTTCTTTTTTTGATTATTTATGTTGTAATATTACATTTTAATTGACAGTTTGGGTTTTTTGTAAATTAAAATAATAGCTTAGCTGTCCAATTTCAATTTTATAATATAGTTGTACATTTTAACGTTATAAAATGCTTAATGATATAAAAGTACGCATATTGGAAAATGTGTAACTTTAAAATAGGACAGTATAAAACGTTAAATGGTGCAAAAAAATATGCGAGGGAATATGTGCTCATCAATATATGTCCCAGTTTCGCGAAATTTACATGAATTTACATAAATACGTGAGAGAAATATTAATTGAAGGTCTAACGGTTTCAACGGTTTTCTATAATATTATAGATATTTTAGGATTTTTACTAGGTACTTAAACTTATAATACAATTTATAAATCGTTTTAAGATAAAATCTCAATAGTTTTTATTTAAACAATATATTTATAGACGGAATAACATAATTCATCGTACGTACATCGTTAAGTTTATTAGATAAAAATAATTTATAAAATATATACGAGTAAATGGATCACAGTATTCTATTTTCATTAAATGTACATAATATATCAATATATTAATAAAACGAGGTGCGTCATTGTTTATTTACTTTTTATGAGGGAAAGGTATGTATTCACACATATTTTTTTTAAAACGCCATCTTTGGTTTCCTAAAAATAAAAGGAAAATGAAATATGTTTATTTTAAATCTGTTATTGAGTATTTTATGTTTTTTTTTTTTTTTTTAAATAAATTGTTGTTTTAGTTATAGCTTCCGACAATTGAGAGTATATCAACTATCCAGTACCAAGTAAAAATTAATATCGGTAATTTTAATATATTATTATTATCTATGACCTTTGACGATAGCGAGCAAAAAATGGCAGAGGAGATTAAATGAGGAACGAACAAGGATTTATATTCTAAAAAAAGTATAATGCAGTTTATAAAGAGTTCAAGACTTTCTTGGTCATATCATGTGCAGAAGTAGGTAGATAGCTTTCTTTAGTAGAGATGGCAATAGTAAATAAAATAAATTGAAAAATACAAAAGCAAAATATGGGTTGATGTGTTTTAAAAAGACTTAGAAGAATTAAAAGCGAATTAAAATGGAAGCCCAAACTAGATTCAACCCTAACTTATTAAGGATGACAAGTATGGAGTGAATTGATTTTAGGAGTAAAGAGCATAATATGTATCTCAAAAGCTAAAAGACAAAAATATTAATTATATTAATCATAATAATTTTGTAAATGACACTATGATTTTACCCATTCCCGTTTTTCCTTAGTTTATTTTTAATTTTTCGGTCATTTTAATAGAACTGAGAATTTTTACGTTAGGCCACCCCAACGTACTAACTAGATCAAATTTGCTACCAGAATCCACACTGAAAGTTGAAAATCTAAAATTTTTTCTTGCTTTGAAAAACAACACAATAATGATAATAAAGAATACACATCATTGTAAAATCAATACATTCCGTCACATTGCTCAGAATTTTAAATAAAAATACCCACATATATAAATATACAATTTTGTTATAACTTATTTTCTGATAACTAATGTTATTTCATAAGTGCATGATTTGTGGTAAAACTGATTTTATCTTAATAAAATATACAAAAATATAAGTAGATAGTATATTATATGGCTTGCAAACTTGTTACACCAATAATTTAAAAAACTGAAATTACGTCCCTAATTTGGTATTTGATAGTAAAAAACAATAAAATAAACTTGGTTGTTACAGATATTTTTTTAATTAATCTTTTATCAAAACGAATAAAATATTTTATTTTTAAATATCTAAAACATCTTGGACCTTGGTATTTATTTCTACAAAATATTAACTTATTAAATAGTCATAAATTATTTAACCAGAATGTGAAGTTATAACACATTATACTTAATATTCTCTATATCAAAATATATTTTAATAAAATGTTTATATTATTACTTCTATAATAAACTAAAATTATTTAAATGGTTGGACACGAATCATTTTGTGAAAAAAACTTATAATTTTATATTTTTATGTTTTTGGTCTTAACGATAACCCAATCAATAGCGTTAATGCATAATATTATGCTATGTGTGAAAATCAACGGATTTTGTTTTTCCATTATTCCATTATCAATGGCATTATTTACATTTTGTACTCTTTATGTTTATTCACTGTATAGTATGTACAAAATAAGATTCCATTCTGTCACATATCAGTGACTCGCTCTCTGGTATACAATTATTAGACAGATTATATGTCACCTTATCTCAATGTGTCAACTCTAGTATTCGTCTTGACTTTAGCATATTA
Source organism: Rhopalosiphum maidis (assembly GCF_003676215.2). Classification (NCBI taxonomy): domain Eukaryota; kingdom Metazoa; phylum Arthropoda; class Insecta; order Hemiptera; family Aphididae; genus Rhopalosiphum; species Rhopalosiphum maidis. The sequence goes on along the minus strand of NC_040880.1, from coordinate 38,677,953 downwards.
TTGTGTCTCGTATACTACCTTATTATTATTATTATTTTTTTTTAATATACCTTGACTTTAATTTTCATATTTTACCAGAACTTGCTATATTTTAGAATTTTAAACTATATTTATTATACAATTATATCGAATTTTGAATTTAAAACTAATACTCTCTTGAAAAATTGACTCTACTACAATAAATTCAAGACCTTATTACTTTCAATGAAAGTTCTTATACTATTCACTTACATGTCCCATTCCTTACACATATTTCTTAAGCTATTCCTCAATTATTCGGTTTATTCGCACCCCTCACTAGTTATTTCTTACCTACATTTCGTTACTTACACCATTAATGTGATAAATTGTACAAATGTACAAAATATTGTTATTTTACTCTTCAACATAATAAATTAATAATAAATCAAATAAGACTATTGACTATAACGACCTTGTTGTCAGTAATGGCAATGTCCATGTACGTTTATCGTATTATTATACAATAATTATTGTTGTACACGTATTCTGTACGTTTAATGTCCATTATTAAGATTGTCAATAGAATTGATAAGTTTTAAAGTTAAGTAATAGTTTTACAGTCATATGTGACAATGTTTTTTAGTTTGTTTCTACTGTAGTATTATAATTACAAAGGCGTTAAAACAATTATAATTTTGATCCCAGTTTAAAGTGTGTTCAAAAAATGTAATAGTAGTAGAAGCATTAGAAGCTATTCAAAATGAAAGTAAAAATGATCTGTGGCAACTACTCAATCACTGGGGGATGGTCAAGATTTTTTTAAATGCACTTTTATCAAAAAAATATGATATAAAGAAGTGCATTTATAACAAAAATGAGGTTTTATGCTATTATAAATATCACAGTACCCTTACATGACGCATGTATAAATAAATAATAAAATTATAATTAATTCAATTTGAAATTAATTAAATATTACAATGAATTTTAAATTTAAATTTATTTTATACTTTAACGGAAATCAAACTAAAATTGTATTGAATAACTAATATATTCTATGAATTAGCTATTTAAAGTATGAAAAATATTCTTTTTTCTATATATTATTTTATACTTTAACTAACATTTTTTAGGTGATTCGTAAACTATCTAATTCATAAATAAAATAACGGAATTTAACACTTTAACTTTATTTTTTATTTTTGGTTAGTTCGTTTATGTTTTATGGTAATAATAGAAAATAATTGTCTTATAATTATTCGACATTTTTAAATATTATTTTGTTGATTAAGTATTGTGGTTAGATAAGAAAAAAAGAATTTTGAATTAATTTAGGAAGAAGATCAATTATGTTGTTAGATTTTGGTTTTATTATTTATTATTTGTATGATTGTGGCTCTTTTATTTGATTTTGTTGCAAGAGAATAAACTTGGCTTTTTTTATTTGTTAATATTATTTAAATCTAAGACGGGTTTGACAAGGTATTGACATTATAATTTGGTATTATTGTTTTTTTTGCAGGCAGTTATTCTCAGAATTGTTACAGATTATTAAAAACTATTACATGTCTTTTATAGTTGGAGGAAAGGTCGGAGGTCATGACATTTGGTGCATGTATCAGTTTTCTGGTTTTCAAAATAGTTAATACACGCGGGATGGTTGATATAGTATGATATATTGATATGGTATGGCTGTAATAAATTATGGAAGTTTGTTACCTAATTTCTGATTCAAAGTGCTTTAGTTTTTAATTTGGTGTAGCATACATATTTGAAAATGAATATGACTTGAAAATAACGGTGACGGTTACAGTAGTTTTGGTATTAGCATTGGTATACTCATTTCCATATTGTTATTTTGTGTTAATTCATTAAATCTTTTTGAAGAAGAAAATTGCGTAGGTGAAATTATTTGAATTGATCACTGTAAAAATTGTTTTAGTCAGAATCATTATTATTGTTTTTTTTTTTTGTTACATGGTATTTTGAATAATAATTTTAATTAATCAATTGCGTTGCATGTTCTGTTATTTATTATTAATAATTAATAAGTAATATTAACCGATTAAGGCAAGACATTGGTTTGAAATATTATAAAAGTAGTCTAAGTAATTCAAATACTTACAAAACATCCTTTCAGTGGTTTTTGACTAAAAAAAAACGAGTTTTTTGTTGGTTTTTTTTTTTAGAAATCACTTATGCGTTAAGTCCACGTTATTCATTCGTATTAAACGGGGCCAAATTTCATATGATAAATAATGAACATTTATTTTTTGAAATAATTATGGTTTGTAAGATTTTTTTTCGTATCCCTATAGACCACAAAGAATTTTCATTGTCTACGGAACAAACACCGCTGGTCGGCTGCACATGGAGGGTTAAATTATCTATATACGGTAGTATTATTGTACGTGAGTGTAAATTTATTTTGTAGATCTATATAGACTATTTCTGCGTTTTCTATAATTAGCCAAAGTATTATATACTAATGATGATACACAACAGTTAAGAGGAGAATCAACGGTCGGTCGGTCAGTTGATTCATTTTGTTTGTAAATATTTATTGCTATACCCCAACCGACTTCTTCCGTAAGAGGGTTTACAAACTGTTATTTCTAATCAAAACTCGAATACATAACTACCCCGTGGTAAACAACTTCACTACACCGCTACTATAGTACACTGCAGCTGTACGGATGGTGAAGAGCTCATATTTCGGTGGTGCAAATTGACATTGCGCGGTATTATACTATAAGGTTATTATCCTTTTTAGTACTTACGTGATATATCCCATCGATAGCTATCATTGTAACAATAACTTTGTCCTCAGTTATAATATTCTCAATGCCGATGACTATAATTATTTATTTATTTATTTATTATAATAATAAACGGGACAGGCTCTTGACATATATATGACATTAATAATTAATAATAATAATAATACACATATATATATTACATATATAATATTTAACAAATAATAATATAATAAAAAATAATTAGCACAAGAAGTTGCTTAGATGTAATTGGATCCATTAGCTAATGTTATCATACGCAAAATTGGTTCATTATATAAATAAATTGTCGCACAGAACGGGACCGGAAAGGAGAAAAATTGCGCAAATTAGCACCGGGAACATTAAAATTAATCCTCCCTAACATATCTGGAGCGTCAACTTCCCCACTTTGAGTTCTTAGAAGAAAACCAAATTTACCTTTTTTCTTCTAGCACTCAATGTTTCCAAATTTAATTTCACTATAACTGGTGTATAATCGTGTGGAAGGCAGTCAATATGCAGTACAATTGAAGCATATTTCAAGAATTTACGCTGAACATGCTCGATTTGGCAAGAGTCACGTAAATTCTGGGGTTCCCAGATCACTACATCGTATTCAAGATGGGATCGTACAAATGCACAATAAAGCGCTTTTAAAGAACTCCACATATTGAACTCAGATGAAATTCTTTTTAGAAAACCAAGCATTTTCAAAACCTTGCACGTGATTTTTTTCAATATGGAGATTAAAACTTAAAGTCCAGTCAAATGTGACACCTAGATCAACTACATGACTACCAGATAAACTTAAACTGGTACCATCAACTAGATAATCATGCCGAATGGGACTATGAGATCGCGTGAAAGACATAATGACACTTGGAAATACAGAGCTCCAAACCAAGCTACCTAGACCAAGATACCAAGGCATTAAGTTCACTCTGGAGCAGATCGCAATCACGAGAGGAATCAATGCGAAGGAATAATTTTATATCATCAGCAAATACGAGAAATCGGTAATTCATTAATATGGAACTGATGTCATTAATGAATAGAGCGAACAATACCAGGGATAAGTGACCACCTTGCGGCACACCAGACGTAATATTAACCATACTCGAACACACACCATTGAATTTTACGAATTGCTTTCTACCCGTTACATAAGACTTAAGTCATGATAGGAGCGGCTCACCGAACCCAGTTGCATGGAGTACTTGTAATAAGGCTTTATGATTTACATGATCAAAGTACATAGCTGGTGAAAATAACGTAACATGTTGTAGTAGAACGGCCAGAACGAAAACCATGTTGTTCATCAATAAGAACGTGATTAACAGACTTTTGAATCGATTGTAGAACGAGGGATTCGAAAAGCTTGGCCAAATGGCAAATTTTGGAAATGAATCGATAGTTGGAGACATTAGACTTGTCACCAAATTTGAAAATAGGCAAGACTGAACTTACTTTCTTTATGTAGATAATATAATATCGTAATGTGCCGTGTCGATGAAACTGAATAATCCACATTGATTTCGCGTCGTTTTGAACCGCAGTTACTGGTTAGCTGATAATAATAATATTAAGATATATATTTATATAATGCATTATACGTATTGTATCAATAATTTAAAAGTTGCTCCTCAGTTAGCAATTATTTCTTAAAATATTTTTACGTAATATGATATAGAGTAGATACGTTGTTATAAAACTACCAACAAAAAAAATCACATTCTTCGATGTTCATTTTTATTATATAACAACCAATAACCGCGTCGATATAATCTACATCCATATCATAACAATGAATGATTTACACTTGCCGTCAGTGATGATTTAAAATAACAAAATTTTAAATTACACAAGTCTATACATAAAAGAAGAACAATTTTGTAAAATATATACTTAGATGCAAAAGGTATATATTAAAATTTGAATTTTTTATCTTATTTTCATTTTTTCTTATATCTTATGTAATTTTCTTATTTATTTCCCAAGAGTTGTATAAATATATAGACAAGAAAATTGCTATACTTTTTCAAATTTCTATTAAAATATAATTTATAGATAAAATATGTATACATAATACACTAGCAAAATAATTATGAATTAGCAAAATATAATTTTCAACTTCGTTAAATCGTACTGTGAATAAAAACTAGTAACTATATTATCAACTATTAATAAAAATATTAATATTTATTTTTAGAAAACGTGTATTGTAATTAATAAAATATAACTAATTATATTAATTTAATTGAATGTATACAAAATTCATCTTATAAAATGTAAAAAAAAAAATAATAAATCAATCAAAACGGAAAAACATTTGAGAATAATATTTAGTTTTAAAATTAAAATTTCAGATTAATTAAATCTCACTTTAGTTTTAATTTTAGATGAGTTTTTTATATGTTAGTTTAGATGACAATTAGCTATATACTAACTTTTTTTCTTGATGCGATAAAGATGAAGCATACTAATTAGTTTTTATAAACATAGATACTGTATATATATAAAAAAAAACTCACCGAGAAAAGTATTATTCATTTTAATGGACACTTCTGTTTCATATACAATTCGTAGGTTTCCATAAATAATAACGAGAAATTAGTTGTATAAATTTGATATACAAAGGAAAAAAATTATATTTTTGTCAAATATAGTTTGGCCACCCTTAATTGCGTTACACGACGCCGTGGTTAGTCAAGTCATTTGTGGCAGTGGAAAGAGTACGCAGGTCCTTTTGTGGTGGTTGAGAACGGAGGGGACAACGAATGGTTTCCTGTGCAAGCAACATTAATAATTATTACAACAATTAAAATTATTATTATCGTTATATTATCCGTTAGTGCAGGAGTGTCATATACTTGCAGTATACCTACATATTTGTGTATGGTTACCTATATAATGATATTCACGCCTAGTGCTGTTTCCTGCTGTGGCGGTGGTTAGAAAACGGAACGTTCGTTATTACGAAGAGCGTAGGTAGGTTTAACTTTTTTTTATTTTTCGCAATATCAATATGAAATTTATGATGGCTGTGCCCCGTTATCCGAAATTTATTAACCTTGGCCACCACGCGTGGTGCCGCAAAAAACCTCCGCTTTATTAATAGGGTTATTTGATAAAAATCTGCTCTACCGTTCAACTAAACCAAAAGAGTTTGTAGGTGAAACATAAAATATGATTTAAAAATTCACACCAACAATGTTACCGACTTGGTAATTTCTGTTAATTTGTCGTTTAAGTTGATATCCATTATACTAAATCATAATATGTGCTCATTATAAATATATTTATCGACGAATTTGTATTTCTACTGAATGTTATTAAATATAAATAAATTATAACAATGGCACACGGTCGCATAAATTGTATAGCTTTTAGTCTTAGTCATGAATATTGTCGACATGCAAAAATTCTTTTTCTTGGATATTTATTATATTATATAAACTGAGAGTGCTGAAGCGTTATATCATAAAACATGATCATTATGCGCGAGTAATATTCTCGGGTGGGCGAAAAAATTACCATAATAATTCGGTTTTCGCTTCGGAACTCGAAACCTTTAATACGTAAATGTGTTCTTGTACGTTAAATCGAAGGAGCTGGGCTGTGCAAATCGGTAGTGAGATTTAATTTGAAACCATGTTATATATTTTAATAATCGAATTTAAAAAAAATATATATCTTAAAAGAATATTCATGTTCTTAAGTTGTTTTTATTTTTATTTTTTTATAGACATATTTATAAATATAATATTTTATTCAAATATTTTAAAGTTACGTTTGTGTTCTTCTGAATATCTATAAATTAACGATAAAACATTATTTTATTTACACTATTAGCTATGTTTAATTTTAAGCATTAAAAATACTGGATAAAATGTTTGTATTATCGTATTTTATTTACGACGAAATTTTCAAAATACTTCCTATTATTTTTGTACTATTTATATGTAAAAGACTTTTTTAATTTTTTTAGTTTATTTTTTTATAAATTTAAATTAAATTTATTTGCACACTACCTTTGTTCTCCACCATAGCCAACCTCCTCCATTACATATAAACAACAAATCACATTTACACAACAAAATTAAAATTAAGCAAATGACTTTATTTTCTCAAACCCATCTTTAATGGTTCAAAATTCTTGAAAATTGTATAGAATATCGTATGAAATTTATTCTCATATCTATTTAAGACTATTATAAATAAATTGGAACAATTTATTTTTATATGCATTTTAAGTGAGAATTAGACAAAATTTATTTTTTTAATTACTCATTTAAACGATACCTAAATAACGATAGATTAATAATTTTGTTATAATTTAAAAACATAATATGTAGAAACTTAAACTTTTATGAATTTAACTATACGCAATAACATTTTTAATTTATTTTAAAATATTAACTATTCATAGATACTATGAATCTATTTTTACTATTTTATGGCATTTACAGAAAGATAATTTTGAGTCATATACGTTGAAATAATATGGTGTAAATATAAATTATTATAATAATTAAGGTACTAATAATAAATGCAATTATTATTTCCAGTGACCCGCTCGACATTTAATGTACAGCAGAGCGTTACGCTTTTGCCTACATTTTTTTATTTTTGAATTTTGGATTTTGATAAAGTCTAGAATATGCAAAATAATGAGATAGAATCAAGAGAAATAAGTGTTTATGATCACGCAGTTTACATTACAATTCATTTTTCTTCTATGCTATGTATTAAAAATTTTGAAAACAACAATAAATAAATTGGTGATGTTAACTATGATACGTAATAAAATCACATTAGTTTTATCTTTTACTTATTTTTATACGACTTTTCTTAAATTTTAATAACTCTGATCTCAAGCTTACTAATTTTCAAGAAAACTTAACAAGATAATAACTTGTTGCAAGATGGAGACGTTCTCATTCTTGCCAAGCTATATGTAAATTATTCCTTGTTATTTTCAATACTTGCTATGTTGAACAGATTTTTACGCTGTTAATCTTGTAATAAATTGACATTCTGTTTGGAGCTGTTTACCTATTCTTAAACATTTTCTTACCCACTATGGAGTCTATATTTCCTCATTAAGAGTTAATTTTCTCTTTCACTCCTAACCACTTCTTTCTATATGGTAAATTTATTACTCCACCTATTTTTTGAGTTTCAAGACCCGCATTAAAACTTAACGCTCGTGGTCAGTTTACTTCTTTCCACTTTATCAAAGTTCTTTATTTTTTACCTAAACCCCTTCAACTGAATCACGTATGTCACAAAACCTTTTGGATTATATTTTTTTCACTATAACAATAAAATTAATTTCTAATTGTGTAGCATTCTCACACGTTTATTTAGCCCTGATTTCTATCGCCAACATTTATCTTTTACATACCCACTCCTCAATATGACATAAAGCACTTTGTCTCATTCCTATACTAAGCCTTAGATCTAGGGACTATTCTTTATTTTCTAAATTCTTTCTAAACTTTAATACAATTGGATAGCTATCTTATCACTATATATCAACGATGATCCTTCTACTGATTTCTTTTTCTATTTATATTAAATTTAACTCATATTTCTACATATGTCTGTTACACTATCTTTTCTGATTTTTTTTTTTAAAAAAAAAATCAAATTTAAAAAAATGTGATTTTCTATTTATTTTACTTTGTTTAGTTACTTATTTTTAAGAAGATAAGATCATAATTTGTTTGAATAATGTTTGATAGCTCAAATTAGAATTAGATACTTATTTAATAGATAACAATATTTATGTATATATATATATATATATATATATATATATATATATATATATCTGAAAGTAGAATTCGTTTAATCAAAAGTAAATGTTAACATTAAAATATAAAAGTTTTAAACGTTTTTGTTCCATATATTGTACACAAAGTGGAAATTTCTATTTTTTTCGTAACGCATATCTTTAACAAAATTGATAGTCAAATAACACCATTCATTCTGTATTATAGTTCTGTACTTTTAACTTTAAATACATTTTATAGTACTATAAAATCCACATTTGTATTGACCACGTTGAGTAAACTACTAAAAACTTTTATCCCATCGTATACACATATTTATGCCATAGAATTGTCATTTTGTTTTCATTATTAATATAATGTGTGACGTTATGTTGTTTGAAAATGATCGAACGAAAAACTTTTCTCAAAGTTTCAAATATTTAATTATGTGGTATTTGAAGCATTCATAGCAAATCGCAAAACAAAATATACCTTTGCCTTATTTAAACGGATGATTAAATTTTTATGTGTATACGATCCAACAAGTAAAATTTATTTTTAAAATATTTCTCGCAAGAAATACATCTTTAGGAAATTTATTTTTTATCTAATGCAAAAATAAAATATTTTTTTTATGATTTATAGTTGTATGGAGTATGGTTACTCAAAGACCTACATTTGTAAAAACTGGAAAAATCACGGTAAAGTGGCATTCATATTAAATCGTCAGAACAGTAGTTGACTTCTTAACTAGTAGCAGAGTGATAGGAAAATTTAAGTAATTTAGATACTCAATAATCAATAATGTTTTTTGTAAAATAAATCACATTAATAAAATATTCATCTACATGCAGCATGATAAGTCAACTTTTTTTGTTTCAGTTTTCATGTATAATACTATTTTAAATCATAGTTCCTGTTGATCACCAACGATACTGTATACTATGACAATCTCATTGAATAATACTAGTATAAAAATAAGAAATTTTGTTTTAAAAAGGTTTAGAGAAATTAAAATAATATTACAGTTGGTATATTTAGTCTTACTATAATAATTTGGTTTGTAAATTTTGTAATATACAAGAACCAAAGTATATTTTTATGTGTGTATTTCCATCTTACACATATTAATAAATATGTAGTTTTAGTATTATTTTATACTTTCTATGAAAAAAAAAACCTACAAGATAAAATTAAAAGATAATAATAGTATTATTTAATCAAAATCGGGATTTTATAATACGATCTGATTTTTTGTTTATATTAAAGTTTAATGGTTCATATTGTATATTTATTTTTTTTAAAGACCGACCAAATGTTTTTATTTTAATTCAGTAAAATGCACCTATTTATTTTTTCATTATAATCTTTTATTAAATATTTTATTATTTTATATTTTCAATCTATATAATTTAAAATATTGTGTTTAATATAATAATCGATGTACATTCATTATTCAGAAAATTATTACTTTCTGAAGTAAATCTATTAAAAAAAAAAACATCGATAATATTTATCAACAATTTAAATTATTAATATTTTTTTTCAATAATTTCCATAATTTTATTAGTTTCAAACATGCCGATAGAAAATTTATTAAAACACACATCTATAATTTTATATAATAATATTAAACTAAATTATATAAAATATTGATTATCTAATGTGGTTACGTTAATTTTTAGGTAATGTAGGTAATTTTTAGATGTACCAACAGATTTTATAAACAAAAAATATATTATTTTCCCCGTTATATTTACCTAGCTTATAGTATTATTGTATTTATTAAAGTAAATCTAACTTTACTTATGTATCAATCTTATGATGTGGCATAATTCATTAGGTGATAGCCAATAGAATCTGTATCCAAAAGGTTATTATTTTGTATACGTTTTATTCTAAATAAAGAATTTTGATAATTTTATAATTGCAGTACTCAACTGAAATAAGTGATTGGATAACTATTTATAATATACTTTATTAATATACTTCAATAACAATGTGAATATGAATAATTCCCAAATAGGTCATTTCTAATAATTATAACATACTGGAATGAGGAATACAAAAAACATCCTTTGAATACAGTTTATCCATATATTTATATCTGAATAATTATTATTATGCATTTAAAATAAAAATTTGGGAATTTCAGAAGACGAAATCCATACCAACGGTTATTCAAATATAATAAATATTTTAGGATTATATTTCAATTACAATATGAGAAACCATAAAAATTCCAAAATCAAAATAATTTTGATCTGAATTATTTAGTAAAAATATATAAACAACACCTTACACTATCAATTGTTTATTTAATATTTATAGGTTGAAAATGTATATCATTTGTTTAAAAATCGAAAAATTATTGATTTTTCAGTATTTATATTGTATTATTATAATTTATAAATATACTTAGACATGTAAATAATTAATAGGTACCAACCAAAGTATTTTTAAAACAACAATTTTGACTACTATTACTTAGGTGTAAATAACATTTGTACATTACTATGTATGTATCTGATAGCAATTGCATTTTAAGAAACAAAATCCGTATACAAAATAAATACAAATCAGATTAATGTACACTTATACTTATTATTTATAGATATATATATGTGTGTTATAGATGACAACGGATATAATCATATATATAAATTATTGATTTGTTTTTTATTGGGGGGATATGTATTCTATATATTTATCTAAAACTAACAAACAAGTTGCTTTATAGTTTTGATATTTTAACAACATTATAAACACAAACCACATTTAAAAATGTATACAGAATACGTTACCTGAGATTAAATATTATAGTGCTGCCTTTATTTTCACAGCGTTAGTTTCTTGAACAAAAACAAAAATGATTAAATTCATAGAAGACACTGTTGACAACGAGCTATTTTTGGCCAAAAATGCCATAACGAAAATTATTTAAGACCGGAACGTTTAAGATTCAACTATTTTATAAGAATATGTCACCAATAGATTTTAAGCTATCGCTAGAAATTATATTGGACCTTAAAATGAGATAGAATTAACATTGTGCATTTGTTAGATGACGTTTTACCAGTCTGGCCACGGAATAATACAAAAAAAAACCGCTCGATCAGCTGATCAGGTTTTTATTTACTGTAATCCATGGAATAATATTTATGAATGATTGAAGTTACTGACATGTGTATTTTCTGCATTAGTTCCTAAATATGATAAAATATTCGACAGTAAATACTAAAATACACCACTTTATGTTGGTAAGTAAACGAATCATATTAATTATTAAAATATTCGTATAAATTAAACATAATATAACATGTAACAACTTATTACAACGTCTGTTTTAAATTCATTACTTTTCGTTTTTTCTAAAACCATTTTCATCCGATATAGACGATGATCTATTAAATTATGATAATACCATTTGGACTTTTCCGTGATAAATATTTAAACTTGAAAGTATAAAAAAAAAGACGAATTTACAAGTATCAGTTTTTTATTATATATTTACAATTCAAAATTCACAAAAAACTTGTTTCACAGAACAGACATATCCATTATATATCTATACATTAATAATACATATATTTAAAGGTAACTGCATGTGTATTTAAATGTGGATATACATTCGATTAAATATAATATATTTTATTAAGGTATTAAATATAAAAAGAATAGTGAAATATATTTTGACATGCTAAAAATGTACAAATAATAAATATTTTCTACAACATAATGACATTGAAGTATTATAAATAATTTTCTAAGTTTACTCAATATTTTATTGTTTTATACGGAAGATAGGTGCTTTTATGTTATTATTTATTTATATTATACACGCATATAATAATTTGAATATTCTATTTAAAAACATTTAAATAAAATACTTTTAAATCAATTTTAGCTTACAAAGATGGTACTTTTTTTTTAATTTTATTATTATAATATTGATAAATCGAAGATACAATAACCTGTGGTGCAGATAATAATACATTTTATTTTATTGACAATGTATACAATTTATAAATATAATAATAAAAAAAAATAAAGATATTTATTGAACGTTAAATAATAAAAATAATTTTTAAAAAAAATGGTTGGTAGATACAGTATAATCGTTTAAGCTGTTTCACTACATACATGGACAGTGCTATAATTTACAATTGAGTACTTTTATTAAAATAATAAATAATTTAACGATTCATCTATTGCTCACAATTTTAGAAACATTTGAATCATCACAAATTGCTTATTTAGTTATTTAAAAATAAAAATAAATTGTGTATGGATTTATATGATACGTACATAGTGATTATTTTAAAGTTTAGCTTGTATTTTCTAATAAAGTATTAACGTTTAAAGAAATATTTTTAAATATTTTAAATTTTAATTTAAAGTATAACACAAATTATTTTTCAACAATTATATTTTTACTTTTTGTTTGTTTTGTTTATTATTCATTTTTGAATTTTTTTAATCAAGTAATAAAAACAATTTCCAAAAACATTAACGTTTGTGGGTTTGTTTTTAAAATAATCACCTTGAACAGATTATAACAAATTGTTAATAATGTTTGTATAATAGTACTATATATAATACAATTGTTGTTATAAATACTTGTCGTTAAATTCTGAATTTATAGATTCTTAACATATGTTTATTATTAAAATTAATTGTTAATCTGTAATACTGAAAAATAAACGTTTTATTTGTATGATTGATTATTAAATAATAATAATAATTTATGTTTAGTAATTTTGTAGTTTTTAAAGAACAAATTACATTCGATTTCTAATGAACTGTATATTCTACATGAGAGAATTTGAAAAAGTTTACTGCTCCAAAAATAATTGTGAAAAAAAAATGAGAAAAAAATGACGACGTTGTAAAACCAAAAGCTTATTTGTTCCTTTTGGAATAAACATACGAACACATTGTTTAAAGAGAAAAATAATGTATTCCTGTGCATTTCCTTTTTGTACGAAAACTAATATCAAAAAGAATTCTCAAAAGCCCGAAAATTTGAGACATATTTGCATTTCTCTTTAATGTTTCACAAATAGTTCAATGAAGTGTATTGTTTTATTTCATCAGGGGTTACTAAGTTTAATATTTCAGTGAATAGTAAAGTTTTGCAAATGTTGAACTATGGCAAACAAAACATGGACTTTGGTGACTCATTCAACCATGATAATATCAATTAACCAACTTAACATTAGTTACACATTTCTTTCGGCTTTAAAATAATTATTTGCATTCGTATTTTTTACAGGTATATTTTAGCGGTTAGATGTTAAATTTCGAAAACGCATAATCATGTATTTTTATAAAATTCCAATCCAGATTAAGTCATTTGTTAAAAAAATTCGGTAAAATAAATTGTTTTCAGATATCAGAACAAATTACTTATTCGCAATACTATATAAATATTTATTTACACAAATTAAAACAATTTTTAGGGAGTTGTCACATCGATGAATAAATTAGTGTATATACGTACACAATAATATAATTTTAGATGTATAAACTCAACATTGTTCTTAATCTTAAAATGTACAACACAATAAACATATGATTGAAATGACCTTACTTGTCATTTATCTTATATATTTAACGCATATAATAATACGTCTTCATTATTTCTACATTATTATATTTTTAAAACTAAAATGTACAAGCCAAAATCGTAAATGTATGGATTTACATAATATCATGGAAAATATCAAATAAATATCACCAATATATACATTTTTCTATATACGAATCGTATACACCATTTAAAACATAATAAAAACTAACACGGATAAAATTTGTATTAAAGTACATAATATTTTTGTTTTATTATAATTATTATAATAGTATTTTATTGTTATCGAATCATAAATCGTTTAACTGGTATATTATAAAGGAATCGACAAACATAATAATGAAATTATAAAACACCATGGCGTAGTGTGTAATGACGTAATATTATTTAATATTAAACAACAGTGTTTTAGAAATTATTAAAAGCTATGTCCGTAATCAAAAATGTATTTACAGTGTTTATTTATTTCACACTTAATCTGTCATCGTTATTATTATTAATATTTTTTTTCTCCTACAATAATAAAGTTATTTTATAGGCGTAGCGTTTTTCGTTTTTCACGCGCTCACTGCAGTCGCACACCAATAATATTGTGCTTTCAATTTGTATTCAAGTTGATAAACATCACTAAGGACGGTATGAGTATCCATATGGACGGACAGCTAAGCATGTTCAGACTCCGTCCGTGTCCGTGCTGCATGGCCGCCGGGTTCTCACCTAAAACAACACGAAATGCATCCGTTGTTACAACATGGGCGACTGTTCAACTACAATACAAACATTTAATTTATATTTTAATTTATTCAACTATATTCAGGTAAATTTTTTAATAATATAATAAAAATATTCTCGCCGAGTGCTGTAATAATATTACTATATTACAGACATCATGATTTTGGTCGAGTCACATGATATTATGATGTTAAAATGATGCGAGTATACGACACTTATTTTCTGGCCCTAACTATTCAGATTGTTCGATGATGTCGCACGTTAAGATATTCGTAACGTGTATAGATACATGTCTTATATATATTTGGGAACGATAGTCGCGATGATTGACTGGTTATATATACCAGTAATTGTCACGTAATCGCGAATTATGTGATTAGAAAATGTCCTATGTTCTCTTATTAACATTATAAACTTTATTAAGTATTAAATATATATGTATAAGTAATGAACAGAGAAGAAGTGTTTAATTTTCAAATCAACGTTTTAAAATTAGATTGAAAACCTATTAAATTTAATAAAGTATAATCTAATATTTTTACTATTATAATTTATTAATGTTAAATATGGTGCTACAATAATTTCACTATGAATTATTTTTAAAATAAATTAAACTGGATATTATACTCGTATTTTATTGATGTTACATTTACAAATATACATATCATATTAAAATATATTATACATAATATATAACTCAATGGCCGGATATCAGTTCTAAGATTTGAATTCATAAAAAAAAATATACCTAATATATTTTTCTAAATATTACAGTCAATTTTATTAAATTAACTTACAAAATATTGTTTATATCTAAAGATTATTATACTAATAAATAATATTAATGTTTAAACGTTTACTACAATTACGTATTTTAATAATACAAAATATATTGTAATACGCATACAAGATGGGATTATGGATATAATTTTGTCATTTGATCCATTTTAACAGTATCTTATGAATTACAAGTTATAAATATGGCAATAATATTATATATACCTATTAGTATTGAGTATATTATATTATAAAAATAAATAAATATACTGACTATAATATAATATTGTATTGAGAAACAATGTGTTATATATTAAATAGCACTGAATACAGGAGGCTAAAACTGTAGTAATTAATAATTTTATCTATTAATAGTTATTATGCACAATTACCAACGTCAAATTAATCTATATAAATATGCAATTATCTTATAATATCTATATTAAATAAAATATAATCCATATACATTCAAATATATTATTTGTCATCATTATTCGATACGTCAATGGTACTAAATTTCGTAACATACCTATTATTCATATTTTTCATCATTAAAAGTTAACGTACTTAACATAGTTATATGTATAAGTTACTATTTACCTATGTAATATAAATACATTTTAAATTTAAATTTAAATAGATACCTAACATAAATAAGATCTACATTTTAAGTTTAAATAGTTTTATTCGGTGCTTAAATTGTCTTCTAAAATAGTCACCTATCCAAAAAAAGACGTTTATATGTCACTTACATTCAAAATCTTATACATCGAACAAGATCATTTTTTTAAATAAAATTATTTTAAATAGTGTTAATCAACGAAAATACCTAACATGTCTTTCAATACTGATATCAATTTAAAAAAATATATTTATATACATAAATAAATAATAAATACACCAAATAACATTATAGTCCATTCATTAAATCAGGTTACATACAAGCAATCATTCGAAATTGTTGAAAGTAAGTGATAAGTTGATGCGCCTTGCATATAATATGATGGTAGTACAATTATTATAATAATGTAAAACAATAAAATATGAGTAATTATATTATTTAATAGAACATTTTAATAAGAAAATTAAATAAAATCGTTAGTGACTGGTAGTGTGCTCTGTTGTCAGGGACAATAACTAATTTAGCGTATTGTAAAATGTCGAACATCGTTTCTCTATACAAAATAATATTATACTCAACTTGTTTTTATATATACTAAATGCTATTCGATGTACAAATAATGGTAATTCCTTTCGTTCGGTATTAACTTAAGTATAATTAGTTTATTCATATAAACTATAAAATAATATTATGATAATATTGTTATATTCGTATGACAGAATATACCATTTTAAATGATTAGCAAAATTAATTAATTAACAATATTTTGATTTTAAGGGAAACATCGTAATTTAAATTAACATATTTAAATAAATAATTATTTTAAAAAATACAGCAGTTGCAAGTCAGTTTTTACTATGCATGTGTGTATTGTGTATACCTATAGCCTAACATCTATATAAAGATCTATATAATAGTTATACGAAATATTATCATTTATCACCAAACCAAACTTATTATAACTACCCTTCAATTTACTTTACAAGATGTTTCTATCCCATCTTATAGTATTTTCATAAATAATAATACTCGATACTCATACAAACGTAAAAACCAACAATTACTAAAATATGTTACATGTTATCAGAAGGATTGAAATCTTCCTAACTATTAAAATGTTCATAGCCATATTGAATTGTGACGAGATTATATTTAATTTTTAATATGAAGATGAATTGACATAACATTACTTTGTGTAGAGTGTACATTTAGCAATTCATTGCTTAAGCAATCGAGATTTAGCACATATTTTTACACTAACCAATGAAAACCGATCGTCAGTTGACTGATTGTCTTAGACCAACAAATGACTAAGGATATTAACTATGGATAACTTAACATGTTAATCATACAGAAAAACAAATTAACACGACCAGTTCGAACAGTTAGCGAATGGCTTCGTAGACCGTCAAATAGGCCATTCTATTGTTTTATCCTACCCTAGTAAAAACTAAAATTACACAACTACAGATCATATAGGCTATAGACAAACAGGATATCGTCCGAGTCACCATGGTTTAAAAATCAACGAATTATTTGGGTGCTAAGTAAAATAAAGTAACAAGAATTTCGTCGAGATTAAAAAAAATGTATTCACAAAAAAAAAACAAGACACTTTTTAGTGAGATGAATGTGACTTGTCGTCCCAGTGTTCCGGTCTCATGGGATGGTTTAACCTAAACGCATTCAAGATATATGTATAATGTTCGATTCGCGATAACTTTCGCCCGAGACAACGCCACCGTAGTTGTACTTTACTACCTATGTAACAGGATACCTCTTACACTTACGGATAAATAACGACTTACAGTAGTATATTAATGTATATTCTATGCTATTATCATCGTAATTAAAATGTATAAATAATAATTTAAGTACCTATTGGAATAACGATAATTTTATTTTTTAACAGTTATCAAATATAGACACTTAAATTATTACTTGAGACTAGCGGCCCTAACTTAGGGCTTGCAGGCATCCTTTAATACATTTTGTATGGTCCACATTAAAACTGAATTTTATATTCTAAAATCCAAAATTCTGAACTTTTAAAGTTAATAATATATAATTATTATTTTATGGTTTTATTGTATGCAATATATTTTATTTATCTTATCTTATTATACTTATATCTTTTAATTATTATCATTGAAAATATAACTAGAAACTAGCCATTTTTACATCCAGGGGAAAAAAGTACTTCAAACGAAAACTCCTTTTTATGTAAATAAAACGTAAATTCAAATTTATTCACTGCATGTAGCCCGTAAGTAATTTCAAAATTAATATTTGGCCTTTTTGAAAATCCTAAATGGGACGGGGGATTGCTATTTTGCGGTATAGTTGATTAACTATAGGTACCACGTTATAGTTTTTTGATTGAAAATAAAATATCATTTCTTATCATTTCGAATCTTCTAGATTCGTGTCACGATTGAATTTAAATGGGTAATTATTGATATTATTATAAGCATAAAGGAAAAAAGTTGGTCAAATTTTAGGGAAGATACATAGTTTCTGAATGAACACTTAAACAGGAAAATGAATTCACATACCTTATTAGTGTTTTAAAATGTGTTATATATTTGATTTCTAAATTATAAAGATTACTTATGCAGTAACAAATTATATAATCCACAATAATAATCATAATATGAATAACAGTTGATACGAATTTAACATAAAATACTTCCATAATAGCGAAAAATCAAAAAAGTAATTAACTTTCTAGTTACTAAAATGTCTTAATAATATAAAATGGTTTTATTTCAGATAGATAATACGAGTTGGAATAAATATAAAAATTAACTGTTGACTCTAAAAATAGAGAAATTATATTAAATAATACATAAAGAAACCAATTCATAAATAATATTATAATAATAATAAACTATAAAACAGAACTATTTGAGCTTCTTTAGTATCTACTTTTGAATAATATACGTTATAATATACAGCGAGTATCAGTATATTGCATATTATAATTTATACACATGGTACGTAATTTTAATACTGTGCATATATACCACTCCATCCGTTTAAAGATACCACGGCCTTTCTCGACAAACTGCAGTATAACTTTACTTCGAGGGAAAACGATTTTGGTATCGGTTATCAAAGTTTTAAAATTACTTTCGAGAAATGTAAGCGATTGTCAATATTAATATTTTGCAGAGTTTACAATAAATATTATTGTATTCGAATTTACATTTCGCAGCGTAATGGTTGCAGAATGGCGAGAAAACTTTTTTCAGATTACTTTTTGAATACGTTGCGTTCGAAAATTCTACCTATTCGAAGATACTGTTGGTATATCAAACTTAGTCAGTTATTCATTTAATATAAATCACCGACAAACGATCGTTGTTTATAATGCGAATGTACCGTTCTTCCAAAATAAACAAGGGATCATTTAAAACAAATTGTTTGTATAAATCAATGGCTGTTTAGTGATAATCGATAAAATTTAACTTTTTTTTTTATTTATTTTTTTACATCATATCATTTGAATTATATTAATTTTCATTGAAAATTTTATTAATAGGTGTTAATTTTTTTAATTATATGTTTCATAACAAGACAGTACGATCACGAT
The DNA here is from genome assembly GCF_003676215.2 of Rhopalosiphum maidis. Classification (NCBI taxonomy): domain Eukaryota; kingdom Metazoa; phylum Arthropoda; class Insecta; order Hemiptera; family Aphididae; genus Rhopalosiphum; species Rhopalosiphum maidis. The sequence continues at coordinate 38,658,119 of NC_040880.1, read as the reverse complement.
GCATATTATATTAATTTCTTTTCACTAGAACAAATGTTTAGAATGTTGATCCATGTGACAAAAATTTATTTATTTAAATGGTTTAGACAATACAATATCATAACTAATGTGTAGAAACAGTATATACTATATACACATTAATTATTACAATGGTAACTTTAAAACTCATAGCAAATTACTCTTAGCTTTGTTGTAATGGAATGTGCAGCATATTGTATTACATTTTATTTATGTATATACTATATAAATATAAAATATTAATGTGCTTAGCATATTTTATGTAAATAACTCAAATACCAGTGTGAGCGATCTAAAAATAGAAAAAACTATGAAAATTACAATAATAATAAAAAAAAGCTTTTATTTTTTACTACTTATTCATTTAAGAAAATATACATATTTATATATTATATTATAAATATTATAGATCGATTATTTTCTACATAAACGATTTAAAATTTCTACAATTTATAATTCTAAAATGAAAAATAATCAATAATCAAGGTTAAACTACGCATGTAATACAAATAATAAGCACGTGACAATAACAACTAGATGTTAATATATCGTGAAATAATTTTTAACAGATGCACAAAATAATAAAAGACGTATTTTATCATTAAATGCATATTTTATTACAGAAAATATATATTTTCAGCTATAGAAAAACTTATACATATCATATCTTTAAATAATATATTTTTATAAGATGTTTAACAGTGACAAGAAAGTTTTGAATACCGTTACGTAACATACGGTATTACGCACACAATGTATAAAATATAGAATATAATTAAATTAACGGTATTCAAAGAGCAGTGCAATATGATTCAAATAATTTTTAAAATACTGATGAAGTTGCTTTTTCTACATAGTGAGTTTTGAACTTCTTTCATTATTGAGTAGGTCATTGAAATGGACGTGGTAAATTTTAATTCAATGATAAATAATTGAATTCGAAAAACGATTCTGAGTGGAGACGATATATCAGCCTCTATTTCTAAGGTTATTTTATAATTTATAAAACGGATACGATTAATATTATTAAATTAGTTTTATATTTATTAGTAATGTGATATTTTCAACTATAACTACTTTTTATCTAAAAAATCGCATATTTTATATAATAATTATAATCATAGAATATTATAAATATATTATGATTATTATTAATTTAAAGTCCATACTGACATATCTTAGAAGTGTGTAAATTCAGTACAATGTTATAAAATTGCTTAATAATTAGTCAAAATAATTTGAAAATTCCATTAAAAATAGAAAATAACTATATAATTTTTAATTCTGCAAGTGTTTATTAAAAAAATTATACTTATGTACTTTTGATCCTTTTTAAAAACACAAAAACATTATAAATGGTAATAAAATCTAACAACAATTTACGAGGAACTTTGTATTAAATTTCAATCCTTAATCCTTATCTATTAAATTCAAAAATTGAATACATTTCTAGTAACAAAGTAATTTAAAAATGTTCATCATTTTAATGAATTTTGCCAACATTTGGACTTAACTCTTTTAAAAAAAATTATGACCTTGTATTTTTAATATTTTCACATTTCTGTAATTAAACCATTGAATACCATCTTGTATTCAGTTTTCAAGCTTGTTTATTGGCAAACGAAATTAAATCTCTATAAAATGTACAACAATTCCCAATATATTTTGAAAACCATGAACTCGGGGGTCTAGAAAATTTATATTTTAAATTTTCAGTGTAAATTTAAAGTCTCTTCGGTTACTCATTTTTAAAATACAATAAAAAATTAAATCTATGATTAGTTAAGTGTCGTTTTTCAATTTTTCCGTAGGATATTTCATTTTTATTTTAACCGATTATATTGAAAATTACTGTAAATTATTTTACTTTTGATTCCTCCATTGTGTCAATAATATCTGATTTTCTAAAAAAAAACCACCCTCATAGTCGAGAGTTTTTGATTCTTTCAAAAAGCACAAAAAAAATTATAAATGGTAATAAAATCCTACATTGTAAAACCAATACATTCGTCCCTGTGCTCAGAATCTAAAATATACGTCGCAATTTAAGAGAAGTTGTAAATGTCATATCCTCAAGAGACCCGATAATACTACGTGTGTTAGTTTTTTTTATTATTATTGTTATTTGTTATATTTATTATTTTATACGAAATGCCTACTCAATATTTCAGAATATTATATTATAGTTTCGTAGTATTTTATTTGTTTTTTTTTCAACTGTTTGAAGTAGTAATGCAATGTGTTTGTCAAGCAATTTTACGTTCCCGCAATTCGCTTAAACTACTCATCTGATTTTTACTAAACAAAAACTAATATGATTCTCGGAGCCTCGTGGGAGTGATTTGTGCTTGGTTATTCCCTCGAGAGAAATATTTTACGGACAAAATGAGGAGTAAAAATAAGGTGACTGCTGTTACCATTATTCGTTTAAACTACTTCACCGCTTTTTTCACGACAAAAAGTAATAATGCGATAATTTAAGGCATTGAACGTGCCTAGGTAATAATGTGACGCACATACTCATCATTAAACAATATAATAATTTGGATAACGGACTTATTCAAACTTTTACATCGAATGATTCCTCAGGCTGTTTAAAACAAACTGACGACTTAAAAATTATTAATGACAAAACAATTTTATGTTTTTGTACAAGTGTATTTATTTTTTTAATAAAATATTAATGTAATATATAAAATATCAATTATCGGCATGTGTCACCGATAACATAATAATTAAGGTTAATATCTCTAATAATACTTGTTTTCATTATATAGTAAAGACAGAATGTTAACATTGATGATTGAATTAATTTGTTTTCTCTATTGCGCTACAACCGGCCCCTTAAAAAACGCTCTTCATGAAGTTCAATTTGAATACCTTATATTTTAATAAGATATTTGTTGGGTAGGTTATTGAATAATGATATAGTGTGGTCGTATGTTAATTTATGGTGCATCGATAGTTATGATTATAATATTATGACGTATGTTATTACGATAGTTATTCAAACACCATCACTCTTCGTTGATTAAATTAGATTTTAAAATTTTAGAAACATTGTCTTTTATTACTTGACCCTCCCCCCTCAATATCATTTAATAGAATAAAAATAGTTCAAACAAAAAGTGCTTAAAGAAAAATTAACACATATTTTACTACCGATGGCATACCTACATCTAACTCGTAGTATATGCTGTACTTTATTTATAATATATAAGTACTACATATTTTATAGCTTTTTGTGTATAAAATTAAAACATAATTAATATAAAATAAATATAGTAAATATTTTATTAGTATATGATTTATAACTTGTCTTGTTTTTATATCAAAACCATTTTATTTTTAATTTCAGAAGTTTATCATTAATCAATATATTTAAAAAAAATGTACGTCTTTATTTATAGGTTAAATTTTTATATTACTCTTAAAGTATAATTTTATACGTGCGTCAAAACTAAATGGTGAATTAAATGGGAATTATGAAACTTTATTTAATTTGTTTAATGTTCATAAACTTTTTACTTTTTAGTCATGCGCTTTGACACGCCTTTATCTAAACTTATGTATATCCATAAATCATTTTTATTGATGTTAAATTATTAACTAAACCACCACCACACACACAAAATAAAAATAAATAACGAATATGTCCAAGTTACTTTAAATCAAACAATATTAATAACTAATTTATAAAAGTTACAATAATTTCGAAAATAGTTTATAATTACATTCCCTCAAACTTTTTCTATATGTGTTTAATCCTCATACTTATCAAGAATTCGAAAAAGTATAAAACACTGAATCTAATGACAAGGTGATTGTCAGATATCCAACAATAACTACTTTTGAAATTGGATTTGTTTTTCGATATAACAAAACTTTCGTACATTCAATCTATTTAACGCTGTTCGAAATAACAATATTATGTTTTTGTAACACGATGCCGTGCGATATTGAATAAATAACTAAATAGGTACACATTAAAAGAAATTTATTTCGATAAAGGGTGTAGTTAAATGCGTATTACAGCTTACAAATAATGTACACCATATACAATGGATAATATGCAATCCATGCAGGCGCTATACAACAACTATGTTTTTAAATATTAATGAAATGCGTTGGCTTTCCAATATTTATGAAAAGAATCGAATTTAATATTCCGTGTTTCTCTGACATATTATTTTTAATATCACACACAGTTTTTCAGGTTACACAGATCGATCTGACTGGAAATATCTCGCAATAATAGTGTTACAAATAACCCAAAATAAAAATATAGCGAACCAAAGTAATTTTAAAATAATTTAAATTCATTGATGATAATACATTGCTAATAAAAATAAAAAATAAAATACTAAAATCATTGAGACGTTGAAACGATTCGATCCAAAGATTAATTGGGTTTTTGGATAAACCATCAGATTTTGTGAAATGAGACTGTTTTGATCATAGGTATAATACGCATAAGCTGATTACGAAAAGTAATGCCTAATGCTTAGAAGCATATTAGACATTTTGCTAACCTAACCTATTATATCAGTTTTCTACAAAGCACGAAATAAGTGTTAACTAAAACATAAGCACACTGACGAGGACTGTAAAAGGGTCTATTGATTAATACCTAGGAAAAAATTCTAAAGACCAGCTGTTTTAAAAATCCTTCCGCTAAAATTAATAATTCGTAAATTTTAAACAACTAATAATATTATAAGTGTAACTTTTAAATTAAAATTAATATAATTATGTTTATTTACGATTATTATGAAGTGACTTAAATTAACATTTTTTAAAACATTGATGCACCTAAATTGTATTGATTTGTTTTGTAATAATAAAATATTGATGATATTTTAAGTTATTTTATTTTTCCTATTTTTGCATTTTAAGGTTTCTATAATCTAACATCATCAGTTGATAGTCATATGAATTTATTAGTACACACATTTTTTAACATACTTTAATTATTATTCGATGCTAGTCAAGATAAAATATGCAGTTCGTTAGAATTTATTAGGTATTTTAAGTGTCTAATAATTTTCTTAGTAAATAAAACATAAGTATTTTTATATAATTATACATTATTTCATTATTTTTGTTTTCGTTAAGTATAAATATCTAAACCTAATAGGTTTGAAGGACGAGTTTTTCTAATTTGGTTATTTAAATATTTTGGTTTTTCGGATTATAATTATATAAATAAAACTTTCCATGTAACCTATTTTTTTACTGTATTTTTAGTTTTGTTTTATGTAACGTCGGGAAAAGAATAAAATAAAAATAAATACTAAATGACACAGTAAATAAAAGAATCAAAAAAAAAAAAAAAATTCGCAGTACAACAATAAAACTTTATATTTTCACTATAATGTTATTATTAAGTTGTGTAAAACTGTAGGATAAATAATCAAAAAATAAATAAATTTGTGTACATTTTTCTCCTAATGAGAGAATAAATCATTTATCTTAAATGTAATAGGTATATTGTATTATTTATTTAAATATAACGTTCTAGTATTATATAATATCAAGTTTTTATCAATTTTTTTTTTTTTAAAAAAAGAGTGGAATAATACCATACATTTTCAATTGAAATGTACATACTTTTATATGGGTGTACAAAAGTGTTCTAAGATTCAACTTAATTGTAATAAATACTTTTATAAATCACTGTCTTTTCAGAACCTTAGATAGGTAGTCTACAAAATAATCAAGAAAATTTAATTGTTGATTTCATAATTCATTAATATTAAAATTTTACCATATATTAATTTAAAAATGTAAATGTAATTACTTTAAACTGTGTTTACAATCAAATTTAATACAAGGCACTGATTTTAATTTAGTAGGTATGTTAATTAATGATTTTACTTAAATTACAATTTTGATTGGGTTCAATGTGTAAAGCATAAAAATATTATGTAACTACGACTTGCATAGGAAATCAAGAATTTCTTACATTTTTTTCCTGTTTTCATAATTTTTACTTATAAAAACAAAAAATTTGTTCAATTATTAATCTATATTAGTGCTATATGAACATTTTTAAATTTTTAACTGACGCAATGTATTATTTTCTATAGAAAGAAGCGTTTATAAAAAGTCTAAGGCCGATAGTTTACCTCGCTCTAACCTTAATATAAATATAAATTCCTGCAGCTAAATTAAAATATGAATTATCAAGATCATCCAAACTTTTTTACAAAAGGTAAGAAAAATTAAATGGTGAAATGAAATACCAAATAATTTATTTATAACAAAATTGCTGAAAAAAATCAAAAAAAAAAATCCAATCGTAAAAATTTCTAATCCCTTGATTTATTATTTAGTCAATATAAATTATAGAATGTATAATATACACTTGAAAGCAAAAATATCATATTATAAGATTGCATTTGGTAGTTATATAGTTAAGGAAAATTATCAAATAGTTAATTTTAAAAAAATACAATAAATAGTTTATGAATTTAAATCAATAAAGTATTATATTTCAAAAATTACTTAAGTTATACTTTAATAAATTACAATTAAATATAATTATTTAAAAATATATTTTATGAAATTACATCTATAGATAATAATATTAAGAATTAATGACTATAGTCATTATTTATTTAGCTTATAGCTATATAATTAATAAGACTAGAATTAAATTATTATAAGTAACAATATATCAGGTAAATTTCATTCGAAAAAAACAGTTGTAAGTAAGGGATAGGTATAGCGCTTATTTTAAATAAAACTATATACTAGTAAGTGTGTATACATATGTAAAAACTAAAAAAGAGTATACGATTTTTGAGAGTATAATGTACTTAGTAAACATTTAACTTCGTATCACATTTTCAGGTCAGATATAAATTATACAAACTTAAAAATTCTGTAAAATGATATTTAACATAACAAAGATAAAATATTTAAATTTTTTTCACATTTTCATAATATAACTGACTTGATAATTAATCAATGAAAACGCCGAATATTTAAAGTTACTTACCATGGAATAAGCTTAATTCGATTTCGCTGAAAACGGGTAAGCTAAAATAAATTTACTCTTTTTTGAAATTGTTCAGTCCTTTTTTTTATACCTCGCGAATATAATGTGAAAATAAAAAATTAAACGATTGATATATTTAATATTAGAATTATGTAATGTTTGGCTTCTTCTATAACCTACTAAAAAAAAAAAAAAAAAACTATAAGGATAACAAAACTAAAAAAAACCCATAAATAATCATTATGCTGAATTCATATTGGTAGTTTCGTTCAATATCCCAAACCATATATTAGTTAAAAAGAATATGAGATAAGTTTTGGATAACAATAATTTATGAATAATTACAAATGCTATAATGTTTTGTTAAATGAGTACTGAATGCACATCTCTTAATTGCATTATGCGCGAAATTTACCAAAGTTGAATCGGTATTATGGCTTTCAATAGCAAATAAATAATGTTTTTTATCAGTCGGATGTTCAATGCACAAGCATAACAACAATATATAAAACATTGATCGACAAAAATATAGACTTTAATTAACACGAATTACGGTTCATGGTTCTTTCGACAATTCACACATATAGCTAGATATGCTAATAGCTATCAGAAATTGATCAGATCTGATTCGTTTGGTCACGATGTTATTATGAGGGTTGTACTCAACCGACGATAACGATAAAAGTTCTAACTTTTAGCACTCACAATACAAATTGCCTCGACACTAGTCCATATTAATAAGGAGTGATTAAAAAGCCACACTATCGCGAATCTAGGACAAGGGACGGAATGAGAACAATCAACTTTGCATATATTTTATCAAGTTATTCACGTCTGACCCACCAATTCCTTACTTAAATGATTTTTAAAGAACGAAAATCGATAAAAAATCAAAAATGAAACTTGTTTTATAAATATTATCTGATTGTAAAACTTCAAAAATTAATATTATATTCTGCCAAGAGCTATCCAACTTAGCAAAGAAAATAAACGTGGGGATATTATTTGTTAAAGCGAATAGTGTTAAGTCCCAATATCTAACCTTCGTATTATGTAAGGCACTATAGAATTTGTGTAATCGTTCGAAATAATTAAATTTGTCAACTATGTGTTCGTGTATGTGAATTTGCATGGCTGTGGGACTGTTGAAACAATAACGGTAATACTGCTAGATAGGGTATAGTTAGTAAGGTTATATTTATCCTGCTTGGTCTGAATATTTACCAGTTTGACCGTCCAAAATGAAAATTGAAACGTGGTCTGTGGCTTGAGCATTTAATTAGCGTAACGAGAGAATCAGAGAAGGTTATTGTTGTTTATACTTCGCATCTTACCAATAACAATATCAAATATTTACAAGACCTTTAAGTTTGGCGTCTACCCTCTTTACTTTATTGATTTTGATGTTTGTGTGGACGTATATGTATGTATAATGTATATATATCAACGCAGCCACATATATTAATAAAAAGGATTACTGCTTCCGGGGACTAGCCACGGGTTATTATAGCTGACCTACCACAATTAATCATACGACTCCGGTTTAATATTTCAAAAATATCCCTCTCATACCATAAGACCTATATATTATGATGCCACTTACGCTACTTCTAATATCCGAAGCGCCGTAATGGGACCTCCCTGGAAGGAGATTTCATATTTGTACTGTAATTTGTGAGACCTTAAACATGTAAGTTTATCTGCGTTCTATTGTTGATGGCCTTCCGAATAAATCATTTCACTTAAAGAATACAGCCAGCCACAGCAAGCAGTAGCCAACGTATTCTAAAAATCAATTATTATATTTTAAAATAAATTATTCAAATAATACTAAAATAGTTAAAGTGCGCTTATTTTGTTAAAATAATAAAAAAAAACGCAACATTAATTGATGCATTGACAAATTATATTTACTAGGAATATATAAAACTCAGCACATACCAACATTTATGGTTTTTTTTTTCAAATAAAATTCAAATAATTATTTTAAGAAGACGTGTCAATCGTTTTTTTTTTTATATTATGCATTAGCAGATAATATAATATTATGACATCCTACTCATTTTTATATTAAACTAAATACGAATCATATTAAGTTAACGTTGTATTGGTATATTTACTTTATTCGAAATGTCGATTACAATAACAATCCTGTACTTCTTTCTAAAAATATTTAATACAATTTAATAATCGTACTTAAATTTTTTAAACATTTATGTTTATTAGACAATTATTACTACAAATACTATATATATATTATATACAATATATTATTAAAATATAATTTTACCAATACTTATAATTAGTTGCATGTATAAGAAATTTATTTTTTATGCATTAAAATGTTACGAAATCAAATATGAATTTATATTTTCGGTCTTTTATATTTTATCTAAGACACGATATTTTTTAGAAACGTGCAATCAGTTTTATTTGAATAGTTGAAAATAAATATTAATAAATTGATTTGTCGTTTAAAATTATAAAATGACTCAAGCAGTTTCGAGTCTTGACATAGAATCGTATAAATCTTAAATTTAATTTTGCATTAACAATAAATAATAATATTACCAGCTATCAAACCTGTTTTTATCGAAACAATATGAATAAATACAAATGTTATGATCTAAAATAATTTAAAAATATAGTAAATGGTAGAATACAATTTACTGAGAAAAATGTGTAAAAGAGTAAAAGACTACTTCTTTTGTTCTAACGTAATGTACGTAAATGCACTAGAAATAGACGACCGAATTCGATTTCAACCTGACTAACTTTTAATTTGATATCCATCATTTTGTACGAAAAACTTTCCACGGAACACGCTTAAGGTGGTGGTAGTAGCAGCGGCGGTGTCACATATGTTCTAAGTCAGCTAACAGACGGCTCTAGGGGTGATAGACTCGATTCAAATCTGATTGAAAGTGAAACTATTACCTAAAGCAGTATATATAATCCTCGAGGGAATCCTCCGGAATCAATTACGAAGGTCATAATACGGATGCGTTCGGGAAAATTTCATTATACATGTATACAGAGTGATTCACCAAGCATGCTCACTCCCTCCCGCTATTTAACCTTTATTAATGGATTTATACAAGTTCTGATTTTTAGAATTTATAAACACACTTAAATCTCGTATATCATTTAAAAAGTTTCCCGTGGCATATAAACTTTTTTCTTCAATAAGAATCACCCTTTTTTACAATAAAATCTGCATTTTAAGTACATTTTATTTATCTAAATAAATATCCAGTCTATTGAGTAGTTCTTAACCTTAGCGTTATAAGGATAAACACCCTAATAACGGCAATATAATATGTGTAAGGTACTCACAAGTCACAACATTTTTAAAATAAAATAGTCTAATAGTTTAATATTAATTATTAATAACTAACTATACATAATTTTCCAATAATTATAGATACCTACCTTAACTTCCAAACCTATGATTTATGACTTATTATCCGTAGTATACTAAATTTAATAACTCTAAAAATATTCTTTTGTATTTGAACATCAATATTTTCAAAAATTTATTTCTCAACAATTATTCACAGTGAAAAAATGGATGTCATCATTTAGAAAAAATAAATTTGTACGTAGCCACAGAAAACTTTTAAATGCTATAAAAATTCCAAGTATTTTAAGACATAGTTCTTAAGTATTATTAAAAATTCCAAAAATATAACTTTGAATAAATACATTACTAAAGAAAAAATAGTAGAGAACGCTGCTTAGAGAATTGCTCTACTCTATATATTTATGTATATATATATATATATATATATATGTGTGTGTGTGTGTGTGTGTGTGTGTGTGTGTGTGTGTGTGTGTGTGTGTGTGTGTGTGTGTGTGTGTGTGTGTGTGTGCGCGCGTGTGTGTGTGTGTTTCGCAGCGACGCAGAGTTAAGTCCGCCCGAGTGATAATTCTGCACACACGAGTATACTATACCCCGGCGACTTGCAGAGCTCTTTTTCACCACCGACCGCTCGCACTTGCGTGAAAGGTTCTAATCCGATCGGTTCTACGTTTTGTCCCGCGGTTAATCCTCGTCCCGAAGAGGTAACGCGGTTTTCGGCTGGTGAGCCCGGCCCATCCACCCTGCCGCACAGTTAGTGGCAAAGACGACCGTATATTATTATTATTTGTGTGTACGCAGTACGCGTATATAGCTCGGATACGCCGTGTTTGAGAGATTAGAAAATAGGGATCGGGTATAGCCGGTATCCGCTGTGAACGTATTATGGGTGGGTGGGTGCTCGCTCGAACAAACTGGCTTCGTTCATTTATCAATGCCATCATCCATTCACTAGCACACTCTCTTCGCGCGCGCCCATCTATCCCTACCCTTGACAACGGGAGGGGATGCTTTCCGGGTTTTGGTAAATTCACCGGAGCTACCCCATCAGTCACACGCCAAACAGATTTGGTTCGCGTAGTTTAGGAGTCGTGTGTGAGCGCGCACGTATCCTCCGTGGTGTCGACCGTCGCTCGCCCCGCAATGACGGTCTTAAACCGGCCGTGTAAAAAGGGAAAAATTCGCAAACGATTAACCCGTTGAAAAAAAATAAAGTTTAACAGTAGGTACGTATTGATATAGTGCGCAGCGACGGAAACGATTCATAACTAGTTTGGGCCTTTCTGTCGACCTAGATGGATATCGCCTCGTTTGCGAAACGTGAACGATTATTGGATCGACTACGATAAACCACCTCAGTTATCACTGACGACAGGTGTCCTAGGAATCTAAGACCCTAAAATATGTGTACCCTATAGACGTTATGTTTTATTTACCATCTAGTAAATATGTAACTTTTTTACAAGAAATTATGATTAATATTAAATTACATATATACTCGTATTTTATACCAATGAACGAGTAGGTACCTAAGTACCTATATTTGGACTTGAGAGATTGAAAGGCATACAATATTATAACGTTAGGTGTATATATGTATATACCTATATATAGTTTATATACATACATAATGTATAAATGCTCATATTTTCTGGTCTCGTCTCTAGGAATATTATCATTGATTTTGATAAAAGGTTTTGTTTAAAAAAAATCATTGCTAATCGATAAATATTACAATTGTGAACAATCAAAATTTTATAAAACACGTTTGCGTATAATAATAAATCGTCCTAAGAACATGTGCACATGATAATTTAAATGGTATGTAAATGAGTAAGAAACAGGTCCAGATAAACTCCCAGCGCTTAGCCTCATTTGGTAGCACTATTTATTAATTCTCTATGGTTTTTTTTAAATATTTTATTTGTTCTTAAATAACTATAAATTAGATAAATAATAATAATCAGTAACATCAATATTATAAACATTAATAATAATCGATTATTTATTTTTGTTCAGCTGATGTAATAATTGATTATCTAAAAATACATAAAATTAAAATAATTTTGTCAGCAAGGCTCTTTATTTATCAATTTAATAGTTCTTACAATACCTACCAACATCATCTTTTCCCATCCATTACACAGAACTTTTTAATAATTATTTTAAATAAAATATGTCGATATCCGGATAATATTTAAACAAAATAAAATTAAATTAAATTTCGTTGGGTTATTGTTTATCACATATTTAGATAAAATATTAGATTCATTAAAGCTTCAATAGTATACAATCTTCATATCTGCATTAAAGGTAGAATTTCAAAACAGTTTAATTACCTACATGTTATAATAAGAAATAGGAAATTTGTTTCCGATGAAAATTACTTATTAGTTATTATTTGTTATCTATATCATACAGTAATCCTATACAGGCATTCCTAAACAGTAGTCTATGTATTATATTAAATGTTTGAGTTATGCGAATACCTATCTCTAGAATAATCACAATAATGAATGAAATGCAATAATATGACGTCTAAGTACCTATACTACCTTATGTGTTGTTTACTTTTTATTTATTTATTATTATTATTTTACCCCATTTCAATATATAAGTACAATATAATATTATGTTTTTAAAATGATAAACGATCCTTGAGAAAAGATCTATGGTAAATAATCAATAAATATTACATTATAATTATGTTACAAAATGTAATTATTTGAACTGATATAATATTATTTTGGTTAGTTACTAACGCTGTATAATGTATTATATTTTAACAGAATAATATGCATTATTTTTATATTTATTTATATACATAGAACTAATTTCAGATCATAAAAACAGTAATAACCGTTCAAATAAATATAATATATCAAAAAACAACACTAAGTGATATTACACATTTTTTTTTTTTTTAATTTAAATTAATTGTCTTTTTAAAAATTTTAATAAACAAATTCCTGTTAAGAATAATAACAAAATTAAGACAACTTATCACCTATAAATGTATATAATAATAAAAGAATTTTTCTTCGAATAATTATGCCACGTTTACTGTACTAACCCGTACTTTCCTAATATATGACAGCAATGATCACTTATTGCAATTTAAGAAATGGCCACGTCATTTTGGATACTTATTTGAAACGCATATAAAATAAATCGCGTTTTAAATATTTATATCTTATTTTAGAACCACTGTACCAAAAAAATTCCACATAGGATCACGAAATAATGTTCTTATCTTAAATATTTTATTATAGTCTGATTTATTCTCATACTCTTCCAGAGCACAAATTTTTCATAGTGGTAGAAGTTAAATTTACGCACTCTATATTATTATACAAAGACAATAAAGCAGAACCAAGGATCCTTTTAAATTATATTTCTTTTTGTAGATACAATTTTATACTAAATATAACTATGAACCATATCGTGGGAAACGCAAAAGAATATACTTTCAAAATAAAAATCAATAAGAATCATTTTCATACATTTTGATATCATATAATCATACAGTGTAGATAAGTCAAATAAACATCATCAAGTTTAATTAGAACTTTTAAGGACCCCATGTTATGTTTAAGCCAAAAATACAATAACATATCGTTTACAATTTTAAAGGATGTTCTAAAATAAAAATATATGTCATGTAATAAATTATAATAATAAAACTATGATATACTTATACATATATATATATTAAACTAATAAAAACAAAGACTCAATTAGACATATAAACGTATAGCCAAACAATAGTTAATGATAAATAATTACTGAATAGTTTAATATATTTATATCGAAAAAACTACTCTCTCTCTCTGTAATCGGCATAATAAATATAATGGAGCGATGATTTATAGTTTATACCATTTATATTTTTCAAATAACTTAGTTACATTTGAAGAGTTATGATACATGAGAATTTCTTAGAGCGTTTTAAACATGATCATATTATTTTAAAACGTAACACTGTTGTACAAATTTTAAAATAAATTTAAATATTATAACATAATATGAAGCTAATTGACAATATTAAAACCCAAGTTTATCATATTTTATTGTAGACTACCTAGTCAAAATATTATGTTTAATAAACATGAAAAAGTAGGCGTTTTATCCTGATTTTTTAGAGTAATGACGAAACACCACTTTTTTAGTATGCGACCGCTACCCTATAAAAAAAAACATATGGTATCTTTTTTGTTATCTCCGCAGAGAATTGATCTGAACAAACCAGCTGGTTTGTTGTAATCGAGAAGTAGACTAAGCATAAATTCGAGATCCGTTGCATTTACCGTGAATATTGTTGAGCGAGTGAAAGAATGAATAAAGAAAAAAAAATGTGAAGTTTGAACGTTGATTCCATTATCTTTATAATTTCGATTTTCTCACACAAACTACTCTGTTTATAGCTGCGATCGCTATTTTCATCATCCATTCCATCGCATACGTTATGGCCTTCAAGGCTTTGCGCTCGGAATTTAATTTAAAACAAAAACTATAATAATATTATTATATATGTGACTATAATATAAAGTTTTATTAACTCACTTAGACGTCTTGTCGCATACGTGTTTATTTAGTTTTGCGGGTCGCACATGATGAAAATGATTTTATCTAATTTATCGTTCGCATTAAAGAAGCGTAAATATATATATATTTTTTTACAGCACATGCAAAATACGAATATATGTAACAAAACTAATATCGTATTGTGCCCGTATTATTTATACTATTATATTATATACGTTAATTCTGATTATTTTGTATTGTGCATATTATAATTAGTTTATCATACGCAGTACTCGAATACACATACTTTGAAACTGTTATAGACAATAGAAACGAATAATAACCGTGACGTTCAAAGCAAATCGATTATGATTCCCACGTACTACACTATACTGCCCCAGTACTCCGAACCATTTCACCTTTGTGGCGAGTGGTGACAACGTCACTTCATACCACCTCGTATACCCGTGTCAGCTGTTCGAGCGATACCACCCGATTATATTATTTTTATAATATTATGAGTTATGATTTTGTATCGACTATTTTTATGTAGATTTCTCGGCCCCTTCTCATCAAACATCATTTTCAGAACTCGCGCGTATTCTACCCTGTCGTATTCGTCCTAATGGACGAAATTCAGTTTTTTTCCACGTAACATAAAATTTACCCTATAAAGTTTAATTTTCGGTTTATGACCTATTGCAATAGCCGTTTTTTATAATTAATTTACTCAAATAAAATAAAGATAAAAACCCTATAATATTGCTATAAACCGCCAAAAACACCTAACAATTTGTATGATTAGTTACGTTCGATTTTATCGTAAACCAGTGTAGACGACAATCGTCGTACTTACCGTTGAGAATATGTATGACCGTGTTGGCAGGGAACGCGTTGCTCGGTGCACACGTGTAGTTGCCGGAATGGGCGCGAGACGCGCGTTCAATGTACAATGCGCTGTGCTTGTTCGGTAAGTCCGACGTAACGTTTACGCCCCGGTCGATGTCGTAGTTGATCATTCGGCTGTCGTGATACCAGAATATATACACTGGGTCTACGGGGCTCTGTTGGACCACACATTCCAAATGCAGCGGACTATTCAGCATTAGATACTTCTCGGAAGCACCGGCTATCTCGGCCTGGGCCTCTGAAAGAAAAAAAAAACATAGGATTGTAATGATCGTAAGCAATTAGCTGTGTGTAAATATTAAATTTGATTAGCTTATTATATAGCAAAACAGACGGTTTGTCAATAAACGTTTGTGCTATGTTATTGAAAATAATTTGTTACCTAACAATATTTTAAGGGATAAATTCACACAATTTTTTAAAATATTTTGTTTCCTTAATTTATATTAGTCTTTCTCCTTTTAAATGCTTAAGTATTACTATTTAAATAATATAATCAAAATAGCTAAAATATATATTAAAATAATAATAATTTACTTTTTAGATTTCGAGCGAAGTAAAAATGCATTCGTTTATAATGATTTCTGAAAAGAAAATAATTTCAGGTAGAAGGAAAATTCCATAAGCGTGACGTATTATTTCAATTATTCCATTAGAAATCATGTCAAGTGGTCTCCTATCAATTTTAAATCGAGTTAAGACATAGCTTTGAAGAGGTCATGTTTCAACATCCTCAGTAGTTTTCATATGCATAGAAGAAAAATTTACAGCGTGGACGTTAAATTAGGTATACAAGAATTAAGCAATCATTGTCTTAACCAAAATCCATTTTAATTTATTATTATTATTATTATTATTATTTATTTATTTTATTAATGTAATATAATTCAATATTGCTTCTTCAATTTTTTATTATGACACAAATTTAATTACATCAAAATGTACAATATATTACCATTAGAAATTAAACATAGCAACTCTTTTAAGATTCTTAAAAATAATTACACTTTGGCTATTACAATAACTCAATATAGACAAATTTATAACAAACGTATAAGATTATTGTATTATTTACTTATATTAGTTAGATTATTTTAGTAATTATTGATAAATTTAGTATTATATTATATAAACAAAGAAAAAATATGTATTTATTTATATTTATATTTTAATTATGGGAAAAACGTTTAATTCAAATTGTAATCTTTTAATTTTATATTAAATAATTAATGAATTTATATTTCAAATTGTTAACTCATTGGCCCCCACATGAACATGTTCAATGAAGCCCATTATCTTCTTGAAGAATAAATAAAAATAAAAAAAATAATAAATAAATATATTGTGTCCGTCTTACAAACGTAAAGCAGAAAATGTTCTTTTATTAAAATCAATTTCGTGATGTTAACTTTAATATAAGAGTGAATTTACCTTTTTTCAAACTTAAAGGTAAGAATAATATCTAGAACATCTGTCAAAGTATTATTGATATTATCATTTTAAAGTGAGTTATACCTATGCAAAATATTACAATTTTAAAATACTCATAACTCACTTAAAAATTATAATATTAATAAAACCCCATTATATGCCCTAGATTATATACTTAGCTTTATGTTTGATAATAGTTAAATTTACTCTAATATTAAAGCTATCAGCATAAAATTGATTCCGATGAACGCAAATTTCCATGTTTACGTTAATAAGACAGAGACATAGGTACACGAGAGTGTAGCATCCTCTTAATAACTGTCCTATATCAGCACTTCATAATAATATATTAAGAATGTTATGTGGTTTATACAATTTTCACTTTAAGAACATAATATACACTATGAATAGACTGTATCTTACGTGTTCCATTAAGATTGATACACCTATAGATTACTTTAGTCCTAACACCGTCTTCTATATTACGAACCGTAATCAAAATAATAAATACTATTTATTAACTATTGCGAATTATCATAGATATCGGGATTATATCACTATCATTACCAATAGTCTAACTAAAAACTTAAAAGACTAAATAGTCTTCACGTGTACTTAAACCATTTCATAAATATATATTGTGAATGAATGCATATTTCGTGACGTTTTTTTACCTTTTGAAAATAATATTAATATTTTTTCAAAACAAAATCGATTGTTCGATGCTAGTTTTTCGATGTGCCGATGTGCGCGTGCATACAAGTATAGGGTAAAGTCTATTTCACCCCTCCTCAATACAGTACAATAATCTGGGTCCACAGCTTACGCACGGTCGCCTACACACGTACACACACGCACACACACGCACACACGCGCACACACACACACTGGGAGTTTAAAGTATCGACCTTTCACTGAGAGACGCAGGGGTAGGTACTTTCGAAATATTGTTGATAATTAAATTATAGAATTTTATGTAATATATATATATATATAGAAAATATAGAAAACGCTACGCATTTCTCAGAGATATTACTTTCAAACTAACTATTGGAATCCCAAATAAACTGTGTGTAAACAAAATCGTTTCCTCCGTAGTCATATTATACGTCATGTTTCTAATACACAATATAATAATAATATCATGGTGTTGTCTACCATAATAATATACTTTATATATAAATATACCAATATACCGTAATAATAGCGAATATAGTGCCCGATAATCGAAACACGCATTCCTCCGATATTACTACAGTGGTGTAAGTCGGTTTTAACGACGTATTAACGTAATATTTCACGTGATATTACACGAATAATGTTATATGTATACTATTTGAAACCGGCGTTCGTGTATTGATTCGTCGGAACAACGGTCGTAAAGAAAAATTATTACATATTATTATTATTGTTCACATATTCAAGATAATATTAGCATGGACATTGTTTATTTCCACAACAAACCACTTATCATTAATTTCGAAATTTTGTAATATCATTTAAAATTCTACGTGTATTTGTTTATAATTACAATGTTATTAAAAGACTAATGATTGTATAAAATAAATCGAGAAAATTTAAAAATGTATTTATATTTGAAAATGTATGTTTAATGAATAATGTCACTCGTGATTATAAAAAGTATCATTAAACGATATTCTATACTTTAATTAAAATGTCCAAACCTTAATCATTCAAACTTAGATTAATAAACATAATGTAATAACGCATGTATAGTACAATGTGTTGATAACTTATGATCGTATTTGTTTATAATAATTATTTTTTATTAGAATCGAGATTGAATGAAATAAAATAAAACAACTAAACTTAATAAATGTTAACTATACATTACGGCCAAAATGAAAACTCAACATTCAATATATTTCCCGGGAATTTTACAAAAACTGTTCACGCTTATATTATATAAAAAAAAATTAATTTTTAAATTAAAGATTTTTAATACAATACTATTAGGGCAGATGACTTGTACATTTGCTCAACTACCAATATAGCAGAGTAAGAAACAAGTTCGTTTAATCTTAATATGATTGTTGATTGTTACCAGATTCATATTTTTTCTAGAAACTTGTCTCGAATAGTGGCTGATTCGATTTATTTTTCAGTTACGGCTATAAAGGCCACGGATACGTCGGTCGCCGAAATATTCATACTTCAGTAATCTCTGAGATTTTTAAAGGTTATCCATACGTGTTGTTAAGTTGTATTTAATATAATAGAAAATATATTCGTTAAAATTATATAGATACAAAAAAAAAAATCATATTTTTACTCAAAAATATTAGTTTTGAAATGCATATTTGGTGATTTTGTAGAGCGACAAGTCTTCTATACTAATAATAATAATAATAATTATTATTATTATTAATTTATATTATGTCAACCCGTAAGCCATGTCACGTCACAACCGAAAGAAACGACATATTATGTATATATTATAAAAAAATATTGGCTACTTATATAATGTGTATCTACAAATTTCCCTTATTTTTGTGTTATGGTCGGCTGTCCATAGTTTAACCCGAACATATTATGTTCTCGAATGTGTCAAGAAATACCTTATATACAAAGCTTTTCGTTCTTTTATATTGTTACTATAACACTTAATTAAGATAGATCAAATTTGTATTAATTATTAGTATATGTAAATCTATTTTGTACTTGTTTCAGTTTTTTGATTTATATAATAATATTATTTTTATATATTTTACCATTTTCAGTATTGATACAAAACATTTTGAGAAGTGAGTACTAACTACATATATAAAAAAAATGCGACCTGTATTAAAGTTTCACCCACCCTTCCAAAGATAATCCTTCTCCTAACTTTCCCTTAAATACGTCATTGGTAAAACCCTTAATATTCCACTGAATATTTCTACCGAAACCTATATAACGCAGTACAGTAATGACAAATTATGTAAATTCCAGTAAATAGGGTTTAATTGTTAATTAGAACTACATACGAAAATTAGTGCGTTATAGTAAATAAGTCTAGTTATTGAAATATATTGCTTAGGTAGGAAGTATCGTAATTTTACCTCAGAACATTATTAATAACGGTGTGTGGTTATTAAAATTAATGCTTTATCATTTTATTGAAATAATCAGGTATTACAGATGTTAAATTTTGATACCTACTAAAGTGTTATATTATACTAAAGTATTATAAATATACCTATATATTATATTTTTTTTTCTAATGTTGACTTAAAGGTTTTTCCGTTTTTATTTTAACTTTCTTAAACAATAATTATAACATTGGTTCATACAAAAACAATATGAAAATTTTTTCAGACGATTTAAATAAAATAATATTACTCTAAATCATCAAAATTTAGTTTTTTAAAGGAATTAATTAGGATGAATTTAAAAAGAGTAAATTATTATGCCTTAGAAATCATGTAAATTGTCTACATTCAAGCAGAAAATAACACCAACTTTATATTATTATGAACCATAAAGGTATATTGTAATTCATTGTAAAAATATAGTTTATTATCCATATTTTACGAACTATCTAAATTACCTATTTTATTAAATATGTATGACATATTATTACTGAGTATTATTGTTAAATACGTTATCGTTACAATCGTTATATAATGAAAAAAATAATTTTTTTAACACAATACATTTGTTAGTAAACAAATTTAAAACCAATTAAATATACACAGTATTAGTGTTCGAACATTCTTATTTTATGTTATATATAATACTTATCATCGTTGTGTATCTATAATTCACATTACTCACTTAAAAATGTAAATTCAATAAAAAAATAAACATACATATTATTATGCTCATACCATTAAGTTTAATAATAGGCCAATTCACTATAATTCTAAGGTTAACATAGTATTGGTTCTACCCAATGCAAATTTCCCATGTGTAATGTGTACGTTTGTAAAACAAAGAAAACACAATATGAGGGCGTCCTTTTATACGAAAATACACAAATAGTACCCGGTCAAATTGACCATGTTTGTGTAATTATGGTAAATAATTACTTGCATATTATGCATAAATCGTTAAGTTTAAAAAAGAGTAGGTACCTACAAAATAGTCTAAGTTGAGCTATTGCAGTAATTTTAATACTTATATAATTAATTTCACTTACATCCCTAGTAAATATTGATATATTATCTTAAATGTTTAGGTATATACATTATATTTATGATTCACCGCGTGTATTCTTAAAATATAAATTCAATATAATACTAACAAATTAAATTCATTCTCGTACATTTGCGCAAGCTCACCTTGTATGACGTACAAAATAATATATGATCTTGTGCTGTGCCTTAGTACAACCTACAACGTGTCCAAACATTGATAGTTGATACTATTGAACATGATATTATTTATGTGAAATGTAAACCTACTGATCTCCAATGTCTATTGTAAAATGTATAATTACAATAATTTATTCAAAACAATTTTGGGCTACGTTTTGGTAAATTTCTAAAAAAACAAAATCATATGTCATATAGCAGTATACTGTGCAAATTACATAGAAGAGCAGAAAACCAAAATCTGTTTTTTCTATTTATTACACGCATAGAATAGCAATAAGAGTATTAAATACTAACATTTAGTACTTCTAAAACTATAGCTCTCTGATTCGGTATAGGAAAAATTGACTTATAATTTTTATGAAGAAAAAATATTTCCTGTAAATTGGCTAGATAGTTCTTAATATTTTATTCTATTAATAAATTATTTATAATTACAAATAAGATAAATGAAAACATATTTATATTTATAAAAATCAAAAACCATTCGACCAATGTACAGTAAATATTTTTTCTTCGTAAAACTTATAAGTCAATTTTTCCTATATCGAATCAGAGAACTATAATTTTAGAAGTACTAAATGTTAGTATTTAATACTCTCGTTGCTTAGTCGTAGATTACTTTTGTCGTAATAATACGCACAACGTAGCTATTGAAAACAAAATACGATGGTGTGACCGGCTCCTTAATACAAGATTATGAATTAATAAATTTCAATCGATTTTAATATTTATATTGCACCGCGGTATGAAAACTAACGGTCTCAGCAAACTGTTAGCAATGTGTTAAACCCTACCTAGCTGTTGGTTTCCCGGGAAAAGTTTCACACGGGATGACCCTTCTTGGTGAGACAAAAACTTTGCCGTAGCAAAGAGCATCCGAGAATAGTTTGCGGGAAAAAATGTACCCGAAAGGAATACGATACGGAGGTGGATATTTTTTCCTCGACACGATAATAATATAGGTACACCTACTTACTATTGTACAGACTTGGGTCCGTCGCCATTGCCACCACCTGTGTTGCCGGTGGCTGTGGTGGTGGTGGCTTATATAAAATACAAGGATATTCCCGGAGGCGTAGGAGGCTATATACGGTAACTTTACCGGCTAATTCACTTCATCGTCTATGAACTTTAACCACGACGACCAGAGAACTTTTGGGTCGCAGAATATATCGCCTACATTATTTATGGCGCGTATATCAAGAGGATTTGACAATTTCACACTGAATCGTGTTTATGTACATCTTACATCGCAGATACCTACACAGGGTAATATATAATATCTACTCGGCGTAATGCATCTGGCCACAATAACCTTATTATTATATCGTATTGCGAGTGTAGTTTATAAAACGTTTTTCAGGGCTGTGTTGTAAACGCGAATCTCGACCAAATGTTTTAAATAGCGAGCGTGCAGGATCGAACGAATTTGTATCGGCATCAAACAGGTATAATAATAAGTTATATTATCGTGCTACAGTGCAGTGTGTATAGGGTATTATAGTCGTAGTACGACTTACAGATTTAATTTTATTTCGGTACTTTGGTGCAATCGATCGGTGAGCGTATCTCTATATTTATTACTATTATTATTATTATTGCGGTATCATTAAACGTGCCGAGCTCATCCAAATATCGGTTGGCCTGTGTTTCGTGGGCACGAGAGTTCTTTTTTCAAATTGCAAGTTATAATAATAATAATAGTAACGTATTACAGGCCACTAATAGTGCGATAATGTACGTATGCGTATAAAAAAATATGGAGGTAGTCGTAAAAGTAAATCATTTAATACTTTGTAAGGCGATGGTTGAATGTATAATATTATTATATTAGGTACTTAGATACACGTATTTATATCAAAATTGGTGTTATTTCAGTATTATTCGTGTTACATTTTAAACCATACACAATTGAATTCCAGATTCTATTATTGTGGTAAATAAATTTCAATTATTGCTGTTTTACTACATAGCAGTTCATGGCCAAATTATTTATTGAATTTTTAAGAGTGAAAAAATAATGTCACACCGAAATACCGAATAATACATTTTATAGTAAGTTTAATAAATATATTATATATATATCCGTATTTCATCGGAGATTCTATTGCATGTACGCGTGTAATGTTTATTATATGTGTGCTAATATATAATAGAGTTATAGACATAAATTAATGTATTTATTTTATGTGTATGAATGACGTTTGCGATATTTTGTTGCTGATTTATACGTAGTTATTAAACTCGTAAACACACGTACCTACTATTAGTTACTCAGTGAAATATCACGCACTTAATCATTAACTGTGTAATATTAAAAACTTTTTAATAACAGCTAAATTATGATTTTTAATTAAATACAACTATTTCAGATTATTTTAAGTATAAAATATAAACGCTAATAAAATCATTATTGCGATGTTAAATCCATACCATTTTGTCATAAGTAAAAATGTTAATTACCTGTACAATAATATCCAAATACTATGCAATGGCTAGAACACATCGTATTTATTTTGAATAAAAATAAATAAATACACATTATGAAAATTATTTCCGAGTAAGTTAGATTTGTATTTAACAATTTTAAGAAGATCAAAGACATTGTATGATTAACGTAATAATGCTTAACGTATATTTTTTATTAGTTTTTTTTAGACAATCGGCACGTTATTCGGTATAATACTATAATATAGCGGTTCTAAAGTTTGTATATGGCGCCTTATCTATTAAAAATTAGACACACACCTATGATACCAAAATATTTAACGAAACCTTTTTTAATAATTGTTTTTATACGATTATCTTAGTAAAGTAGGTATTATCGATTCTAAAATTAGTATTTTTTACCTAACCTAACTTAACCTAACCTTGTTATCATATTTATTATTTTTATTATGGTATCGTATAGGTAGTTACCTCAATAACAAAATAAATCAATGTATAGATTTATTATGAGTTCAATATACATACGAAATTTCATTATTATTTTTAATATTTTTTTAGTGTTATTTAACATAAAATGGTTTATATTAATCCATAATAATTATTATTATTATTATTATTATTATAATATATTTGTATATGTCTTGTTACGTGTAATATATTAAAAATGACCAACGATAAACGGGTTTATTTGTATCAAGATACATTTTGACTACATTAAATTTTATTTTAAAAAATGTATAAGAATAATTTTAAAAAAAAACAAATATATTATGTATTGTATTTATAAATACGATGTAAAGTAGCATAAATTATAGTGAAATCAATATGTGTTTAGTGTTTACATTATCATGGATATGTAATTAAAAAAATTTGTTTACTGATGAGTTAAGAAAAGCAACATGAAAATAAAATAGAATATACCTACAGTTTCTTTAGTATAAAAATTACGCAGCTTGTAGGAATATTGGACGTTTTAATAAAAGTTTATTTAAGGGTTTATTAGCTAGTATAACGAAACGATAATATTAACCTTTGTTTTTAATCAACGTAGGCATAATTTGTATGGGCATTAAACCACGTATTCATTAATGTAAAAATAATCAGGTAAAATATTTTAGAAATTAGTGATAATTTAATAATAATAATAATTACAAATTAATTAATAAAGTTTCGTTAAAGTTCTATATGATAACAAATTTATTTTTAATTAAAATTCAGAAAAAAGAACTAAATATTACCACATTTAAAATACAAATCTATTTCATATTATAAACATAATTCCTATGATAAAATATTTTTTTTTTTAAATAATAAATAAAAGTTAATTAGTTTTTAACGAAATAAATTTGTTTCAAAAAAAATGATAGTATAAATGGCTTATAGTGCATTATTAATCATTTTTCATTATATTTTTCAGCAATGCTTCTGCACTACTGTACAGCATTTTAGTTAATATTATTGTTGGTTATTTCTCAAGAGACATTTAAGAATAAATTAATCTGAAAATATTGTCTTCCTTCAGAAGGTTTTAAAATGTAAACAAAAAGTATAACTTATTGTTAGACAAAACTTTTCAAAGTATTTGCCCTTTAAAACGCTTAAATATATTATTTTCACAAAACAATCTGTAAATGTTCGCACGACAACAATATCTGTAGAAGATTGTTTAATAAACGTATTTCGCGCTTACGTGACAAACATTTCTGATAAACTAAAGATAATTGCGAATTATAATTGTTTAAATTATAACCGAATTTATGTTATTTGAAGAATCTTAGTTTGGTTATAGTTATTCACATAAAAAAAAAAACTGTAAAGTAAGTTATATTTTTTATCACTACTATACAAACACCACCATAAAACAAACAGTTCAATATTCAAAAACTAGTAAATTGTATATTAAGTCATGTTGGTTTTGAATTAGGTGAATTAATAGTTCATAAAATATATGATTTAAAGTGCTCAAATACTGCGACACGTGTTTACATTATTCAATGGACTACTAGTCAAATATGAACACAGTTGTTACAATTGTAATATTACAACGTTTTCAACTACCTATGGAATTATTTTTCCGTTCTATTGTCACATTATGATAACTGATGATGACGTAATCGTTGACAATACGACAATTATCATCTTATTCACACAAAATAAGTTCTTTAAGTTAAGTCACCGTTTTCCTCTTTAAGTTAAAAACCTGAAGCTTATCATTATTGTTTATTAAATAGATTAATATAATTCACATAGATTTTCATCTATGAAATCGCATGTTCCATTATCATTGATTGTTTAAGACGTGTGAATATCTCGGTGCAATTAAATTTGAAAACAATGTTTTAGAATTATTATTGTTCTATTTTTAAAACAAATGAGGAATTAAAAAAAACTGTACTGCAGTATAATCAATATTGCATTCGAAACTAAACAAATGATCATCAACCTACTTATAACAATAGTGTTATTGATAGCTTTGGTAATAGAAAACTAAAAAAAAACCTGTGTTATTAAGTTATCCATTGAACACAAAATGCATAACTACACAATTATTATTGCAATGTATAAAAAAAAACAACACTTATAATTTATAATATTGTCCTTTTGTCCTTTTTGTGTGTACATAGGTACCAGCAGCTGACATTAATAATACATTATACTATAGCCATTTATAACCAAACAATTTTAAAAAATAATTTGAAACATAACCAATTGATAAATTAGAGACTACAGGTTTTATCGTTAAATAATTAGATTCAATTTATAAAATACATAATTTATCTATTTAACTGGTCGACGGTTGCAATAGACTTTATCATATTATAATTAAACAAATAAACTATAATACAAATGTTAAAAAATATTTATGTTAATACGAGTATCAGTACTAACCACAAAAGGTAATATGAATATCAAAATCACAATTTTCAAATAAAAAAGTTTCAGGGAACCTAAAGAGGAATAAATCTATTTAGGGAAATGAGATAAATTTAAATGAACAACTTTAAAACATTTTCAAAAAACTGAGTGATGTAAAGTAGTAGAACTTTTGTTTGTGAAATTGAGTGGAAGTCAAAACAGTGGCGCAACTTGATAATAAGGGGCCCATGTGAAAATTTCCGGACCGGGGCCCTTATCCACTAATAAAAATTAAAAACAATTATACCTTATTATAACTTTAAAAAATATAGTTTTTTCACATGTAATAGTTAATATAATTATTACTTAAATTTATTTTTTTTATAAAATTAAATATAAAAATTAACTCTTCTTGTTTTTAGTTATTAATGATTTTGTTTGTATCCAGTTCATTATTATCAGATAGTAATACAACAATTATTGAATTATTTAGAATATAGATAGATAGTTTTTTATGTCTTATTATCGTCAGACACATAATATTGTCACGAGTTATGACTAACACACATCAACATAATTATTATGTATAATAATAAAAGAAGTTTCAAATTTTCAATTATTTTCTATACGCTACACTCGCATTCTGGCATCTATATTGCTGTATTAGTGTATTGTATATGTTACGATTCACTTAAGAGGATGTCACACACTGTTTGTTTTCTCTCTAGCCCACGCGCAACATAGACAAAACGCAGTCTGAGTAGAACTCGCTCAATTTTGGTTCTAGAGTATATATACCTATTATAAAATTAAATTTTGATAATATTTCTGAGTATAAGACGATGAGTATTTTCCATTATTCCCAATACAATGTTAATTATATAGTTTAGAAATAGCTATAAATTACAACATTTTTAAATAACCTTTAAATTTTAAAAATTTAAATTTTTTTTTAAAAACTCATCGTCTTGTACTCAGAAATATTATCAACATTTAATTTTATAATAGGTTTATTTACTTTAGAACCAAAATTAAGTGAGTTCTACTCAGACTGCATAAATGCGTTTTGTCTATGTAGCGCGTGGGCTAGAGAGAGAAAACTAACAGTGCGCTGACATCCTCTTAACTGGTTTCCCACAAAGGTAATCATAATTTGAATTATTCTCTAAATTCAAAAGAGCAAAGACATAATTATTTATTATACTACAACAAATAATATAATATGTGTATATTATAGATCATAGTAGGAGTATCGTACATGTAATTTTTAATCTAGGGGCCCCTCAAAATCTGGGGCCCCTGTGAATTGCAAACCCAACACTCCCGATAATTGCGCCACTGAGTCAAACGTAGTATTAAGGTAGTCAGAAAAAAAAATGATGAAAAAAAAAAACTAAAAGAAGACCTAAATAAAGATAGAATCTGACCCCAGGACGTGAAAAATAAAAGTCGAAAAATCATAGGAAAAAGATAGATGAAGAAAACTGTATATTTCGGGTACTCATCGCCATATTGAAATGAAGAAGCCATAAATACCAAATAGTTTTTAAGAACGTTATTACGTTACATTATTTATATTTCCTATGTACGACCATAATTTAAAATTTGTGTTTTCGCAATAATAATTAATTAATTTTTGTGCGTGAACTAGTTCCATTTGTTTTTATTATCAAGTGTTACGGAAAATATCTACCTTTTTAAATTTAATTATAACGTATTAAATGATTATATTGTGGGTACCTAAAAATTTTTTGAAAATATGTAATAATTTAATTATGATAAAGTTTATTTTAATAGTAATTAGCTGAATTCCCCGGATTCACCCCAGGGATAAATATATTGTACTAAGAACCTAGGTAGTAAATACACACTATTTAATTTGACTAACTATATACTCAACTAAATTGCAGTATATTATTTTATGTTAACGTACTACTATAAACTCGATGAGTTTCATTTTTAAGTCATATAAATGGTTAGATTTTTCTAAAATTTAGATTACTAATACTAAATCAAGTATTAATTTTCTATCATATCGATTTGCTTTGTTTCGTTGTAAATAAGAAACACCTTTAATAATTATTTAAACACGTATGCTGTCAATACAAAATAGATGTCTAGAATTTGGCTGAGAAGTTAAACAATTCTCAACTACCCTCGTATATAACAACTCTTGCGAAAAAAAGTTAATAAAATATTCAATTGCCCCTCACCAGAAAAGTTTGGCACTCAAATACAATCTGTACCCTATCATGAAAAAAAGAGAGAATATTTACTTGGCGTACTTGTTATAGGGAAGGAAATCTACAACTTAAAATTTGGAATAACTATATGAAAGAAATCAGGAAAATATGCAATCTCCTGACTGGAAACTAGAACATTGAAAACGTTAAAGTCCTATTCGTCCTATTCGTTCATTGAAATTAACAAAAGGTTCTACAGAATTCTATTCATTATATAAGTTATTTTCTACTGAAATACGGTCTGAAAGACATTTTGACTGTCACCAATCAGCTTAATCATGAATTCGCAACTAATATCGATCGTTTTGCAAATAATATCTATAGAAGTGCGTAAGACATACTTAATTTAGTTGAGGTTTTTCAATGCGTTCCAGAGTTATGCTGGAACATACGTACATAATATATTTATTTTATAAATATTTAATTATACCATCATAATGATCAATCATTGTATACTGTGAAAAATAATTCTTAGTTGAAATAGAGTAAATTAAGGTATTCTAAGGATATTTTATTCTATATTTATATTTAAAAATCGGCATATTATGATTATTAATTATAATAGTATTTTATATAGTCAATTATATAATTATAGCAACATATTTTTTTTTATACTTATAGTTTTTAATGATATGATAATATATTGTATTCTAAACTACAGAGAGCTACTTAATGCTGAAGTTCAGTCAACACCTGCTGTATAGCACAGTATTTACCTATAGGTACTAAATTGTTTTTATACTACATACATATTTTTATCAAAAAATATTTTTACATACGTATATGTATTAACGGTCTAATCTTTAATTAATGAGTCTAAATCACTGATTTAATATTATATTAATTATTTTTGAGATTTATCAGTCATCTTTAAATTCAATAGTTTTTAAAAGACTTAACAAGATAAGTGTAACTATGATGCAGTCAAATTGCAGTCTCAGTATGCTAATAAATCCAACGACGGTTTCATTGATTGTGGACCATAGTGTATAAGTTCCTATAACATGTATATTATTGGTACCTTTTAAACTGCTGAACCACATGATTTCAAATGCTTGAATTGTATATATGGTTAATTAATAAGACGGTATACGTATGATGTATTATACTTATTAATAAAACATATTATGCAAACAAACTTAATTATAATAGGTTGGTGTAAGACATATGCACAAAAAACATTAATCTTTTTCGATAATAAATTATTTCAAGCATTTGAAATGAAATAATTCGGCACTTTCATAGGTAAAAAAATATTGTTTAGGTATTCAAATTAATTTGATCGATGTTCAATAAGAACATTCATGACAATGGAAAACCACAAATACAGACTCAATTTATTACTTACGATTCGTAGCAGTGTAAATATGAAAATTACAGTTCATGTATACTAATTATTCAACAAACAAAAAACACAATCACTTGTGCGTGTAATCCAATGCGCATTGCTCACTTCAAAACACTGGCACAGGTGTAATTACATTAGAGAATTTTGTTCTACCCAAAAGATATACTCGTACAAATTCGTTTTCAAGATAAAAAAAAATTAAAAGGAAAAAGAAAAAGTGTATTTTTAGTAGACCATAAAGCGTATGATTAGTTTTAATTTAAAATTTTAAACAAGTTATTATTTATATATGAAGATAACAAAATTATTGTTACTCGGATGGGTAGTCCAAAAACAATAATATTATTATAATCATACTTATGGCATTGGATTCTTGCAGCAAATTAACTACCTCCTCTCTTCAATACTATGCATTGGTGAATACGTTCACGGTTCGACATTTTCAGACTTACAAGATTGAGAAGCGAGTGATCCAATTACAAGTTATCAAAATGATCAGTCTGAGTTGTTTAGACGCTGGACAGACATAGTATAATGACCATAAGATTATTTCATTCGTTGCAATAGTTAAAGAATCTCTGATTTTCGTTATACATATTATTTTTTTTTTTTTTTTGAAAAGCGAACTGTAGAAAACAATCACTGCAATGTGTATAGCGTATAGTATATACTCACATGTAAACGATAAGTTATTTTTTTTTTAAAAAAAGTCCCAAGATGAAGGTATGCGAAGAACCTTAAGGTAGTGCCATCATAACATTCATAACTGTTGTGAAACGTACTTCGTAGTTCATTCAATGACTAAATAGATCTATCTACAATCTATTTAATGTACCTTGTTCTATACGATATGACAGTCATAGAATGCAAATAGCTGATCAAAAGCTGTTTAGAGCAAAACCGGTAATCGATAGGTTTAAGTAACATACAATGATAACAATTATTAATTCACTTGTCAAATGCAGTTGCAAACATCTATTTATTGACAAACAGAACAACATGAAAACAGACGTAAAACGAAG
Organism: Rhopalosiphum maidis; assembly: GCF_003676215.2. Lineage (NCBI taxonomy): Eukaryota > Metazoa > Arthropoda > Insecta > Hemiptera > Aphididae > Rhopalosiphum > Rhopalosiphum maidis. The sequence continues at coordinate 38,626,637 of NC_040880.1, read as the reverse complement.
CGATTTACACTAATCGTGTAAAAAAATAAACACTGCAGTATCTTGATTGAATGAATTAGATAAAAATCTCGGTTCTGTTATCATCTTATTTACCAATATTTAAAACAGCAATAACACTTTATCCGAAAAAAATGAGATACGGAAAAGAGACTTATTGAAATAATAAATAAAGGTCTATTTAGAGAACTCGTATTCGTTTTCTCCGTCTTATGCCGATTTCACGCCCACAAACAATACAATGATAGGTAACAATAAACAAAGAGACAATAAAATTTAAATAACACGGTTTTTGTGTTTTTTAAAAACAATTTAATAATTCCGTCTGAAACGAGAAAGTTGAGTTTTGATATTTTGTTTTGATTTACTATTTTAGCGCGTCAGTATGCCGGGTGGTCCCATCATTACTCGCTATAACTTTATATTATCACACAACAAGGACAATATACGTTTTGCAGAACTATAGAATTTAGTTTAGTTTTTTTTAGTACTATTCGAACAAATAACAATGAACAGTAATACAAGCATTTAATCAATGTTCGTGTAGGTGTCGGTATTTCATGATACTTTAGTTTTAGATCAATAGTTATTACCTATAACCTTTTCAAAATCACTAGAGATATAAACTAAAACATACTAATTTACTATTGTCAAAACCATAACAATATTGTAATATGTATAGGTACTGACGTACTGTTGAATTAAACTGTAATAAATTCTCCAAATCATTATTCGTTAATTATAAAAAAATATCTGTTATCTTTATATCCTGTTTTAGTGATCAAAGAAAATAATATTTTCCGCAAGACCTTCGGCATGCTGTTTTTACGCGTGGATTATTAGATGAATTTAACTCGTGTCTCATATTATGTTAAACTTGACATATTTTTGAGGATGATATAAGGTCAGGATTTTTTTTTCAGAAAACTATGAGAATATTGGTTTCCCTATTACTCATTATTATTATAAATTTTGTCGTATAGGTATACTTAATATTTTATGCAAGCTACTACTGTGATTATGGGAGCACAATTTCACCCAAAACAACCTTTTTGTTGAAAATATCGCAAGGCTTTTATAGTGAACTTAATAACATAAAAGTAATAAAGCAAACAAATTGTTTTCATTTCAGTCGCATGTGAGTCAATATATTATTAATACAGCTTTTCAGGTGTAATTCAAAAGTAAAATCACAATACAATGCAAACATCACCATAGTAGATATATCTACATAATATATTTGTTATTTACTCATTTATTTTAAGATTACCTTATTTCCATGATGAATAAAAGTTAACTTAATCTCCAATTGGCTTAAAGCTTTTATTACTTTTTAGAATACACGATCACTTTTAAATTATTAATTTATAATCATTTCTATTACATGTTTAAGTATTAAATTAATTGCTGAAAACAAATAATTGATTTCTTATCGAAAAAAATAATAAAATGACTCAGAAATAAAACGCAGATAAATCTATCCAACAAGAATAATATAAAAATGTATTGCTTGATAAAAATAATATATATATATATTTATTGGAAAGAGTATTAGTTCGCCAAGTTTTATAAATATTAAATAATTGGTATCGACGTAGTCAACAATTTTCAAATTAAAATGCACAACTCTTAGTTAAATGTATTTAAATTGTTCAATACTAAATATTTTATATTATAATAAAATGTTAAAATTACACGTTTATTACCCATTTGTGAAAATCGCGTATTCACGTGTATCTGACTACAGTCAGGACCACTCAGGGGTACCGGACATGATAATATATTTCCGGAGATGTATAGTACATAAGTATATTGTATACATGTATATATAGGTGGTTTACTGTGTGACTAATTAAAAATAAAGCCTAACCGTTCACGAAAAAGTTTTGTTTTCTTACAGTAAACATGTTGTGCAGTATGCACAACCCGACACCACAGAGAGTCGTAGACGGTGTGATTCGGGATCAGTCGGGGCATTGGGAATAGCGGGACAATGAGCCACTGTGGGTAGAGACCGTCTGCTAAAGTTTTATTAGGATTTTCTTCCTTTTCGTTCCGCATCCTCGCGGACTCTTACCCGAAACTGTAGTACACGTATATATAATGCGTATTATTATTATTATTGGTAGTAGTATAATACGTTCCAAGTCGGGTCTATTTCAGCGGCACCACCACAAGCCATGTCCCCTCGGAAAATACGACTTTTCAATCCGATAAACAAATGTATAATAGGTCCCTAGGATGATTTTTTTTTTTTATGTACTCCGATACCACTCCACTTATACATGCCTTACACCAAACGTTGTATTATAATAGCAACGAGGTGACAATCATTTACATACGCACAAAGTGATATTTTAAATAATATTTATTTTATAACAGTTTGTAATCATGACAAAATATGGTTATTCATTTGATAACTTGGTTTTAATATACCTCAGTTCACGGACAAAGCGGCATTGATTTTCCTAGCTTTGTGAATTATTTGTGATACGACTTACATAGATATTATTCATCTATAGCTACACTACCCGAATCTCAAGGAATATTTGTGGAGAATGTTATGTCAATTTGTTCAGTATAGTTTCGATTGGAAACTTTCCAAGTCTACAAGCCCCATCCGAAGGTACATTCATTTATATAGATTATATGGATAGAAGATAATATACTAGGTGACTATTTTATTAAACAACACTCATTATTTCAAAATCTATTAACTTTAAAAAAAAAAAATATCTTTTTCACATAATTTTCATTTTTTTTTAATGTGTTTTTTAATATTTATAATCTGTAATTATTTTTAATTACAACATACTTGTTTAATTTTATTTTCTGAAACAGAATATTTTTCTAAATACTTTTTCGGACGAGTATAATAGTTTATAAGTCATAAGAATTTAAAGTTTTGGTGAGTGGAGTGGAGTTGTACAGGGATTCACTGTAAAATTGTTGGTAGCGTTGGTATACTACTGCGCTCAACCAAACTACAATACTTCTTATAATTCATAAATTATTCGTTCGAATTTCAATTTGTATACATCGAAATACACCGAAAAATATTCTGCTTTAGAATATGAAATCAAAAATGTATGTTGCCATACAAAAAAATTTAAAAAATTTAAAAATATTATTTTGTTTTGACTAGAAATTTTATAAAAAAAAATATTTTCAAAAAATATAATCAATTTTGAAATAATGAGTATTGTTTAATAAAAGAATCACCCTTTACAATATCACAGTTACATCAGTTACATATATGTGTGATAATAATAGATACTACTCAGAATATTTCAAAAACATTGTTCGATTGACTAATATCTAATTGAATACATATAATATACGTTGTAATATTATGTAGATTATCTATTGTCTATTGTTTATGGATTATGGTTGTAATATGGTATTATTCTGTACTATGTACAGACTATTTCAAAGGTATGAATTAAAGTATTCTCGTTAATAATACCTAATTATAAATTAATAATCACTTTTTTTTTAAATTTAGAATTTGTACAATTTGTAGGTATTTTTACAATAATATATTTTCTAATATAGAATAAGTTAAAATAAATCAGTTACATTATAAAAGACCAGGAACTTGAGTGAAGAAGCGATTCAGTGATGAAACTTAGTAATTTTTCTTCACTGCTCAAATGGATTAATATACATTTATGCTATATATGCTGTATTTAGCATAATATTTCGGTATCTAGTCCGTCAATGGTCAAGTGAAACATCCAAAATTTGTGCAAACGGTCGATCGCCGTAATAACGTATGTATAGGTACGAATGGTACTATATGTGTATTTCGTACACAACGAATTATATCGTTATTGCGTTTTGTGTCATCGTCGTATACCTGAATATATGTGTAATCGTAAACATAATATTCTGCATACGTTTTCAGAATTTCACGGCTCTAAATGAAGAACTGTATATTTGATGTTCAAAAATAACCTCGCATAAAGGTTTATGATTAAGGTACCTGTACTATATGTATACGTGTAGGTATTAAAGTAAACACCGTGTAGTTTCGGTCGACTATAACAATAACCAAAGACGAAGAACCGTATATTATTATACCATTTTTGTTTTTGAATAAGTCATGATTATTTTACACCGAACAATACGCAGCCAGCTAATATAATGTAATATTTCCAAAAATAACAATATTGCCTCAATACCTAATACTCTATACTCAATACGTATTATTTTAATTCAATAATAGTCGTATATTAACTATAAGTTAATATTATACTATACCGATATATTATATTATATAGTATAACGCGTTATACTTGCTAAAGTATATTTGTATGTCTAAAAAATAATTTATTTTGGATTTAATTCTAATTGAATAAATAAATTATATTTTCAAAATTAAAAAATGTTTGTTTTATTTTTGTACTACAAAAAAAAAACATTGATATTAAGAATTAATTTGTAAATTATAATAAAAATATTAAAATTAAAAAATATCTCCGTTCTTTAAGATAGGTAATTTATATCGTATTATGTTTAACATATTTTAATTATTTTTTTCTTTTTTAATGCGCGCGGTGTTGATGACATGTTGTCCTCAAAAATACACTCTACGAAAACAACGATCCTGTTTTGGACAATAAAATTACCCAAAATTGATTTTTTTTCAATTAATTGAAGGAATTATTGAACAGCCCACAATGAACTTCATGTTTTTTACATTTTAATTTCAACCCTCATAATATTTCTTAATTTTAAGCTTTTTTTAAAAAACTTTTGTTAGTTTGTTACCATTATTTAAAATAAAATAAAAACTAGAGTTCAATGCGCACTGTAAAGTATCTTCTTTAAAAAAAAAAAAAAAAAACAATTTTAAAATTCGACAATTCTACGAGACTTGAGAGTTATTCCTATAAGGTAATTTTTATTAATGTACGTACTACACCATACGAACTTCTTTAAGTAGGTAAAAGGCAGTTTATTTGTAGACATGTATTATAGTTTAAGTGGCAATAAAATATAATTTTCAAATTTTAAAGAATCACGAATAATTTGGAAAATTGACACCTTTAATTATATGGGTTTTTATGTTTATATAGTGTTATTAAAGGAAGATAAATAAAATGAATTTATTGATCCAATCTAAAAAACGTCTTATAAATTTAATGTATATTCAACTTATTCGTGAGCTATATTCTAATTTATTTTTATGTATGCTTCACAAGTTTAATCACCATATCCATAAATTGTTGCGGAACTTAAAGTCAACCATTTTATTTTCTATACTAGTATAGAAAATAAATGAATGAATAAGAGCTGAACAAAATGAACAGATCAGTTTCCATAGAAACAAATGGTGTATAATATTATACAAACCTCGTGCACAATTTTAGTGTAATATAGACATATATCTAGAGAGCATTAATTTCAATCCTTATTTTTTTTATTTTATTTCTTTTTACATAATTTAATAAGTTTGGTATAGTATACATGTTTTATTAGAAATATATTAATAGTTGTAAGCATATATTATAATTTATAATATAAATTTCAATAGTCTTAGTAAGACCCGTTGAAAATTTAGTATAAAAATAAACTTAACACTTTGTCTTATTTGCGTATGAAAAATTGGTCTTAAAGCAAACAATTACATACTGCAAAAATTAATATTACCTTTACATAATTTTTGACTTTGTTATTTTTTTTATTTGTAAGAGTTTTATTTTTCGTTCATTTTTTAAACGAATTCCCTCTCCTTTATTATTAGTAAAAACAACTTAAGTAATGACATTTGTTATGGGTTATAAATATCTTGTTCTAGGACAGATTTTTTTGCATTTATTTTGTATAATATGTTGTATATAGTATATGTTTCGTACATGTGAATAATAAAAAGGACTACAATTTTGATAAATACCTATAATTTAAGCACATAAATAGATATGTGTGCCTTTCATTTTTTATTTTTCACAAAAAAGGTTTTCCTGAATTTATATTATGTATGACTACCATTAACGCAGGCAGTTAAGGATAATTACTAAACTGCTCCGTGCATAAAAGCGTATTTTTTATACGTCATTTCAACCTTAATAATTATTAAATTGTCGTTTACAACATTAATAACTATTAAATATTCACCAACCCAAAAGATTTTGAACCTTTGCTTGTTCCTGCCTGAAGCATTTAACTAATTATTCAAGACAACAATAGGTTTAAACAAATATATGAAAAACCAAAAACTATGTATGAAAAAGAATATGAGTATAAAAATATTTTTATTTTTTATTTATGAGCGACTTCAAAAATATTTATAATTACCTAAATTGTATCTTTATGATAGAAATTAAAAATTAAAATAATTTGATTTTGTTGTTTCAAAATATTATGAAAAGCGTTAAATCATATTGTATGATAATACAATTTTCCTCAGTATTCTTATCATGGACGTGTAAACTTAACTAACTCTAACTTAATCTAAAATTAATTTAAATGTGAACATATTTAATATCTTATTACCTTATTAACTAACACTTAAATCATATTATAAAGCCCATTGCAATGATTTACAGTATTTACCTTGACCAACATTTAGTTTTTATTATTTATTATAATATTATGCAATAAAAGATTTAATTTAATTATTTTAAAGAACCTATATGAATTTATGAGAAAGCATTCAGAATGATAAGAATACCTGATCTGTTTAGCACATCTATAAAAAATACAACAATTTATTTTAAAAACATACACTGTACAAAATGTCCTATGTGGATACTTCGATCAAGTTTTGTTATTATTATTATTAACCTGTCTGCAGGATTTAAAAGAAAATAATAATATTAAACAAACTTGATTTTGGTGAAAACAATTTTTGACTGGAAATACTAGTAAAAACTCTTATTCACCATTGTTTTTGTTTCTGTTATTATATGTTTAAAATAAAGGTTAAAATGTATAAATTATAATTTTCAAATTGTGATTGTTATCTATTCTTATAATAAATTCTTATGTTATGGTAAGAAATCGAATAACATATTTTTAACTTTTTAACTTGTACCTATTCTTTATTTAGGTACTTAAATTTGAATTACTGTTAATTTCAATGACCACATTTTCAATAAATATTTGATAGAATTTTCATAACATTTATAATTTATAGGTTAAATATTTAAAACAAATATATAATCTATATATTTGTATGAGTTAGTTATGATTACTACGTTTATATATAGTGATAACAAGCGTACTCGCTTTTTTTCATTTGGTAACGTATTTGAACGTAATTCTGATTTTTAGAATTGTTAAGTGGATATACTTAAGAATCATATTTGAAAATACTTTAGAGTTTTATGTCGGTTAATGAGTATCCTGTGTAGATATTAATTTACTTATTTTTTAAATAAGTACTACTTTTTTTTTTACTGTGAATTGCTATGTACTAAGCAGATGAGTTATGCATATAATTATGAATTCAAACAAATAGTTTCTGTTATTAAACTTTTTATGTAAATTCTTAAACTAACATTCTATGATAATATAAAATATAATTCAATGATAAGAGTGATGTATGATATTTTTAATCATTAATTATTTTATCAAATACTACATTTATTTTATATCTGAAATAAAACTATAATTTAAAAAAAATATTATTATTGGCTATGCATGAAGTTAAAATATAACTATGAAACAAATTTAAATTTAGATACTTTTCATTTTAAATTATTTTCTAATCACCACTCTTTAAATGGTATAAAAATCTATGTTTCAAAAAACGTTATATTTACATATACTTTAAACTTCCAACAATCGAAATTTGAATAAATACATTATTGAAAAATTAAAGAGAAATTTATCATTCTTGGTGAATTTCCTTGTGGCTTGTATATAAGTGATATTTTTCATAAAGTGTATTCTTTTTTACAGAAATTATAGTTTTGTCACAGTACGATTAATCTAGTAATAATTAAGAAAATTTAAATATTTGTACAAATTACCTTAAAAAAATGACAATAATTATTTTATATTATACTTGATTTATAGAAATGTATACTAATAAACTTTTAATTATACTATATATATTTGGAGTAATATAATACTATTGAATTTAATTGTTTGAGTTTAAAATAACAATGTAAATATATATAGACTTTTATTTAATAATTTAATAATAATAATAATACCTACTAAACAAACATAACTAAACAATACCCTCAATTATTTAATCACTTCAGTCGTTATTTATAAATATTTTTAAAATATATTCAGAATACATATTTAAATACCTGTGTCATTTGTATTTGAAATACGTATCAAATACTACCTTTCAAAAATATTTGAATATAAATTTAAATACTTTTTAAAAATATTCAAAATACTTAACAAATATTTTTTTTCCAATAAATTTGATATTGAAATATTTGTATATATATAAAAGTATACAAATACTTAACCTTGTTTAAAAAAAAATAACACCACAATATTTAAATTAAATAGTTAATATCCATATAAATATTTTAATAGGTACCTACCAAGAATTTCAGATTCGAGGCTGACCGTGGTTTGCTTTTGGTTATCTGCTTATTTTACGAAATATTATTATTATGAATTCTTAGAACCATCATAAAGTATTATTGGTCATTGAACTATAATGGTAAACCAAAAAAAAAAGTATTTAGTATTCTGGAATAAAAATACGAAGAAAAAGATGTATTTTATAAGTATTTGAAATATCAAAAACATATTTAAATACAAGTACTCAAATACTTAACAAGAATTAATTTAGTCATATATAATAACAGAATACGGTATATTATTTTAAGTCGAGTACAAGAAACGATCTGAGACCCTACATGTGTAAATATTAATATTTAATGCTGACGCAGCACATACTCCATTTTCATTTAAGTATAAAATACCACTATAACAAATTTGGGGTAACTTTACAATTATTGTTATATGTGTATAAATGTAAAGCAAATAAACTGCCAATATATTCAGAAACTCCATTGCATTTAAACACTGCGTAGTTATAGTGTTTCGACGTTTTTGTCAAAAATATTATTACATTTATAAGAAACTATTTTTATTAAACTGTTATTGAAATAATTATTATAACGCATTTGAAATAATTAACGATAGTTCCTAGTGTTAGATTACAGAAGATGACTAATAATACTGATATTTTTACACAATTAAATTTTTACATTTTGTTTTTTAATCGACTCCGACTTATGTGATTATTTGTTCTTGTTCTTTGATATAGAATTTATTTTATATGTTTATTATTTATTGATGTATTAATTTCCACTGTTAAAAAAATCTTATACGTTATCAATTATTTCATATTTGAATTTTGAAAATTAATTTTTGTATTTCTGGTCATGTTGAACTGTTTAATTTTCTGCGGTTTCTCGCCGATGAATGTTCCTTCATCCTTTATCACTTTTATCGGACGTCATTGATTATACTCCATGGTCGTGTACATAAAGGTTAAAGGTAATAAGATGGTAAACAAAATTCAAATATGAACATTTCTAGTTGTACATGAAAATAAGGGTACTTGTAAATCATTTATAGTAATATACATACGTATTTAATGAAACAAACAAAAATTTCTGAAAATATATTGTATAGAAACTTAATAAATAGCATACTACTACATATACATAAAATATATAAATAGTAAAATACTATAGTTATTAAAATTACTTTGCTTTTGGTACGCAAATAGTTAAAAATTCATTTTTAAGGTATATTTGTATCGTTTCAAATCATATAACAAACCAAAATTCTGAATTTTGATACAACGTATTTTATCTTTAATCATGATTTTATTCTATTTCGTGTACGCGGTATTTAAGTTATTCTATTGTGTTTGATACCAGTATATTATTTACTCTTACTAAAGTAGTAAACAATTTAATTTTTGAAAAAAACTATTTAAACAAAAATTTTTAATATTATGTTTGTTGTTCATATTTATTTATTCATTTTTGTTAAACTCCTTGAACGTTTTTAATCTTATAACGCAATAATTGTTTAATGATTACATTTCGTAAAGAATACTAATAATTTATAACTAAGGAACGGATTTGAATGCTCCAAAAAACAAGGAAAATGCCTTAAAAAATACGATTTAATGCACTCAAAGCAGAATTTTTTTTAAAAAATGCTTATTGTAAATTATAAGTAAGCTTAAATACGATCTTAAATAATTATCATACTTTAAAATTCACTAATTGTATTGTACTTGCATGTATATCAATAGAAATTATTATGTTTTCAATTTTAGAAAAACTAATTAATAATTATCAAAAACTGACTTGAAAAAAATATAATATATAAAAAAAAATACTATAGAATAAGTAACCACTTTGCGCCTCTGCTATATAATACATGCTTTGAGTGTACCACGTCTTTGATTAGGTTACCACAATGAATGTATTACATTTTAATTCAATAATAAATCGTTATTCAAGTACAATGAAAAACAATTTTGAATAGTGAATGAATACGGTTTAACTTATTGGTAACTAAGATTAATGCCTGATTAATTTGAAAAGTACTGAGAAGTTTCATATTTTTACCCACCAAAGTAAAAACTAAATCCAATTTACTATCAGAAACTTTTCTTGAAGTTGTTGACCAGAGCATTTTTTTCTACTAAAAATAGAGTATTCAAAAAAAAAAACAAATAAATTAAAAACAAATTACATATAGTTATAAAATCAATACTTTCATTGCTCCATCAAGAATCTAAAATATAGTTATATTTTATACTATAAATTATATAAAATTTTTAAGATTTGGAAATTATACTTAATTAGTTTTGAAACTTGGAAATAAAATCTGCATAGTGCGTAAAATTAAAAAAAAAACAATGTTCAACGTTCGTTGAATTTAACTTTTGATTTGTTGAATTGAATATTTAAAAAAATGGTTCTAAAAAGTATATAGTTTATTTACTTGAGAAATATAGTAAATATATCTAATACTATTGAAATAAAACAACTGGTCACTTCAATAATAATTTTATTTGAATAATTTAAACATAATATTATACTTGTATTAATATACAGCTGACCATAAATATTGTTAAATTTAAACTATTTTATTTAAAAAAATAAAAGTTTCAAATTTAATAATAAACATGTTTAATTACATAGTGCACTTCCTAATAAAATAAACTATAAATTACTAAAATATTAATACGTATAAAAAAAATAATTTGAAATTTATTTGTCAACTTAAGTGACCTACTGCTGGAATAGTCAAAAACACACAAAAACTATATAAACTCCCAAAAATCGTTTGTCATAACGACCAGACTTTCGGGAATATTTATTAAGAGTGGAGGATTTTGAAATATTTAAAGAAATTAATAAGGTGAAAATGTTTAAAATACAAAATATATATAATATAATATTTGGGTTTACGCAAACATACATTTACGAACAACGCGTGCCACGTCACGTCTCGTCCGTCGACGTAATGATAGACATTTCCGGGTCGGCCATTACCATACATCATTAAAATATTATATGGTGGATGATAAATGATAACAATATGTACAACGATTCAGGACGGATGGTTTACGTTATTATATTAAACAATGGTTAAGATAATATCATCGTGTGGGAATTTATATTGTGAGTATGGACCGTAGCAATACTTATATAATATATTGCGGTCGTTGTAACATGAAATATTTGAAAAGTACAGAACTTTAATCACGCGCCATAACGTATACATCTTAATAAACAACGGAATAATACTATAGTATTATAGTGAGAAGGCGTTTCACTGTTGTATTTTAAAGAGTTTAGTATAGACATCAAACAATTTATTGAAATATATTTTTAAGTATCAATTCAAAGCATCTTACAGTAGGTGGTCCAGCACCATTAGTGTTGTTAATTGATACATATGTAATTATGAAATCATATGGGAAATTCTTTATGTGTTGACGCACATCGGTTTTAAGACTACTTTCAGTGAAAGTTTAGAGTTAAAATACTACTGTAGTAAACCCGACGTACAATTAATTAATATATTATTGAAACAATATACCAATTTTAATATATAATACGGTGTGATCGTGTTAAAACCGACATCAAAAGTCAAACAGTGTTATTTCCATTTCGGCGGAAATTCACCATTAGAATTTCTAAATATTCGAATAATAGGCGAATAGACCAGATAACTAAGTACAACACAACGTTCTCGTTCATCATCGCTAGGAGCCATATAAATTGGATTAGAGTCCCTATAATAGCGTACCTTAAGAAGGTAATACATTACTATATAGACTGACTATTATCCCATCTTGTAAGTAGACTATTGCTCGTCATAGAATTTATCACAACTAAATTGCCATGAGTACATGTCATTGTCAGTCTTGGTAGAGTTAAAGTATATTATTATTTTTATTATATTATTAATAAATTGTCTAATTTATCATTAGTTAAGAATACAAATGTTCTGTTTTTTCACCTACCTCTCTCAACAACACGACAATAAGCTCATATTGAACGTGCTACGTCGTTTAAATAATTATTGTGATAACCGATCGCAGTGTATTGCACAGGGATCACTATACCGTTGTAATAAAAATTACAAATGATATTTTGTAGGGCATCTATAACATAGGTTTATCGTCAAAAGGAGTATCATTTAATTTTCTTAATTAATACGAATATAATATATTAGTATTTTTTTTGTATATAATATATACATGATTAAGCTTTGTACTTGAATTTTATTTCTGCAAAATACTAATCGAAATGCATTATTGAATATAACTATTGCTTTTATAACACATCTGCAGAGTCAATTTAATTCGATTTTAGAATAATTGTGAATATTTTTAATTTATTTTTGTTTCAAGAAAACTGTCGTTGTTTATCAGGCCATCCTAAAGATTTCTTTTCTCTTAGTTTTGCAATAATAACATTACAAAATAACTATTAGTGAATTGATTAACAATTTTTAAGTATTTGCGGTATAACCATGGTAGTAGCATGAATATCTTATAAATATGAGCTTACAAAGTACATTTAATTTTTATAAATTGGGAATAGTCAAAGGAGTAGGGGCCATATTATGGACTGGTTAATAAGGAACTTTTTCTTTTATTTTAGGACAACTTGAAGTTATTCTTTGTACTGAATAGTTATTTAACAGAGGGATAATGGAAATTTGTGATCTAAAGCGATTTCAACTTTTTCATAAATTAGATTTTTAATATACAAAGATAGAATCTTATTGTTCGTTTGAGTTGTAAGTCTGGTAAGCTCTTCAATATTTACTTCAATATTTAAAAAGGAGTTAATATGAAAAATGTCATTGTAATTTTTTAAATAAATATAGGTAGTTACAACGTATATGTTTATATAATAATATATTTAATATTTATATTATGGATACCGAACCAGAAAATGCCGGAGATCAACGTCAGCGAGACGCATTATGCGTATATCATTCCAGCCCAATGTGACTGCACGACGTCATCCCTGAATTCCGAGTGGATTAAAAAAAAATAGCTTGGCCGGCCTAAAGCACATTTCGGTCGTTCGAGATTCATCAATTTCAATTTAAGTTGTTTTTTTTAATTGAACGCATATAGTATAACAGCTAATATAATAGCCATAAGTGACGGTCTAGGACTTAAAAAATACCATACTCCTATCGCGGCATACCAAGCACACAATCACGGGACATTTGGTAATTTCGGCAAAAATCGAAATAGAACCCAACTCTATCTTCACCAATAAACTGCGGTTCTGCACGTGTGACGAGGCTGTATAATAATTATAATATTATAATTTTATGACTCACGTCTGAACCCCGTGGTTCGGTGATTATAATATGGTGTTTCAAATGTTGGACCATTATTAAATTATCGTTATAATTACTGTGGTCAGTGCCCCATCGTCCACAATTACAAACAACAATTTTTCAAATTTTTTCCGAATGATTTCGTTAAACTGAAATCTAAATAGAGCATCACGAGTTCGTCGGGCATCCCCTGCTCCTCATCTGAATTTAAATATTTATAATTATATTTAAAAACGTATTAATTAATCGATTCGATGTTTGATGTACCTACTTCATACATAAACATATTTATAGGAAGTGCTTCGAAATATAAAATTAAAAATATGATCCGTCATCAACTCATGAAATTAAACCATATTGTAGTAAACTAGTTACCAAGTTTAGTATTTGTTATTTACTGATATTATTATAGTATTGTATTTTTAAAATATATTATCATATTTTAATATATACATTAATAAGTAAATAAATTATTCTTTCGCCAAAAAATATTTTTCTATATATCACACTATACCATTGGACTACTTCAGTGTTTCCCAACTGTCAGCCGATGCGAAGGGTTCCGTGAGAAATTTGAGAAAATATTTATTAATTAATAATAATTTTGATTTGAATTATGATTTGAACATAGAAAAGCTACAAAAATTATACGTGGGTACCACAAAACGTTCAAGCTCCTGCAAAGGTTCCGCGAGTAAAATAAGTTGGGAAACACTGGACTACTCAATACAATTATGTATACGCATACAAATCTTATTATAGTTATAAGATTACATTTTTCCCTCCAATGTAAAAATATAAATTTTTATAATTACTGAAAAACACGTTTTTTTTTTTTTTACTTAATACATTTTAAACGCGTTTTCTCTTTTGTTTCAGTAGGTAATATAGGAAAAAGGTATTTCGTTGTATTCACCTTTTATAATTTATCATGTTTTAAATTGAATTAACAAATCATTTTTATTGTTCATTACATAATATGAGTTAAAAGATAATTAATAATAATATAGCAAACAAATTAATTTTCATTAATTATTCATGATCAAAATTACATAAGCACATTTAAAATTTTAAATATGATTTTCGTTAGCTAATATACGTGACTACTTACCGACAACTTTTAAATTGATAAAAATGCTTTTCGGTGGATGTGATGATATTTGACACTCGTACAAACCGGCATCTCGTAGCTGAACGTATTTTATTTGTAGTGTCCAATCCTAAAATAATAAAGTATAATATTATATTAATTTAAATTTACTATGTAGAAATACAATTATTAGAGGTGAAATAGACTTGAAAGGATAATTTTTCGTCGCTTTTCCTCTTGATATTTTACAGAAAACAAACGATACCTTACAATCGAGTACTACAATGTTTTTCAATCATTAAAATGTTTTTATTATTACAATGACTTCATTAAATAATAAATACACGAATCTGTAAATTATTTGATTCGTAATTAAATGTGGCTATAAATTATACAATACGTATGTTCGTCAACTATAAACAATTTGGTAACTTTATTGTATTAAGAAAACTGTTCAAACTGTTTAATAGGTAAGTATCAATCATTGGCTCAATTCATCCAAAACACGTTCCCAATTTCATTATTTATAAATACACATACATTTAATACATTTTTTTTTTTCATTATCCTAGAAGCTTTTGTATAAATTAATTAAAATGCCTTCCACAACTCTCGTTCTATCTCAACAACTTTGGACAAATGGTTGGTCACATCTGCTGTTCTGTTCAGTCCGGTATACAATCTGTCAAACAGTTGACGAATCGTTGTGGACTATTGTGGTATACTGGTATCCTCGTGCTGGCAGCCGTTAGCGTTAAAACAAGATGGTGGATTTTTTTAGTAATTTCGTTGTAACACAAAGTTAAAATATAAATTATAATTTGGAAAACTTTTTATAGTGTATGCATTGGCAAAAATGAATTCATTAAAAAAAAAAAAAACAAATCTTAAAATATTGAAATGTTGTATACTGATATCACAATATTACTATTGTTGAAATGAGATTTAAAATTAAGATGCAAAGAATAAAATATATCGCAGCTAGATAACATATTTAAAAAATTAAAATTTTCATAGTACAATATTAATAATTTTTACGATTAATTTTATTTAACTCTTGAATCTAAAAATTAATTTGTTAAATTATTTGCAAAAAACTATTTTTATTGAAAGGAATTTATAGTTTCTAAAATTAATTAGTCGTGATAACTATATAAAATTAACTAGGTAGGTGTATACAATTCGTATTTTTAGTCTTGTTATTATTGAAGTATCTATATTGAAAAGAAAACTCTTCGTACGTTTGAAAAGATTCCATAGGCAATACAATTATCTACGCTCCATCCCATAGATTATTAGAGTACCAACTTACCTACCTAATACAGAAAAATAGTTGCTACAGGTCTTTCTGAACTTAAGAAATAATAATATTGTTGGACGAGTACTTGATGTACCCGACTGTCTACAAACTTTTAACGAAACGATATATATAATAATACGTTTGAAAAAACTTACAACAATTTTTATCTTCTCGGGGCACGGGTTATTTATTTAAAATACATTTCTTGTCGACCTAAAAGTTTACGCTAATGTTCAGATTTTACGTATAGCCTTCACGAACCGACGGAATAATAAGTAATAACAGTGTCTGTAAGTAATTTATACAATTTGTAACGCATCTTCGCTAACTCGATAATCGCGCATTTTTACGACGGCGCGACGGCGTAATAATAATAACAATAATAATAATAATATCTATCGACTAGTTAATATTAATATGCGCAGCAACGAACCGTTATTGACGTAGGTACGAAATAAAAACAGAGGCTCTCATCAAATGCTCACAGACCGGGACGATTACCTTGGTCCTGGACTAAAACAACTAAATCTTGGGTAATTTTCGTCGGGGTTACGCAAGAGTCGTGAGAGTACTTATCTTTCGATGCACGTACGTTGTGCGATCTACACAAGTCGGAAGCCAACCAGGCGAAATCACGCAGTGTTCATGTTTTACTTTGAAACAGAAACAGCTAGTGTATGGTATATGGGTACCTAAATCAACACTCGCGCAATAAACATTGCAATGTTCGGTCCCATTTTAATTTTAACCTATGTTTAAAAGGTATTACAACCGTAGTATGACGTAATTGCAATGCATCACAGTAGGTAGGTACCTAAGAATATTATTTATATTAATACGCATTTTTTTTTATTATTATCGATTTACTTATATGTCTGTCATCACTTTTTGGAGCAGTATAATAATGAAATAATGATTTTATAATATATTCAACTTTTAGGGTTATTTCTGGCTAAAATTAGATATAATTAGTACTTTGACGGCTCAACAGTAAAAAAAAAATATATATAGCACTTTTTAAATAGGTAATTAAGAAAAACAAAAGATAAAATCATAACGGAAATTTTTACACAAAAGTATTTTTTAATAAATTGATTTTGTTTTTATTTTAATTTTAATTAAAAATAATGAATTTTAAAGACTTAATGATCAACAAATATTTATTAAACTGTTTTAACTTAATATAAAAATAAGGAATTTCCTATGTTATCTTACTTTTTTAAAATTTCCTATTCACGTATTATATATTTATTGTTTGTGCGTAAAAAATATTGGAAATTAAATATAAAAATGCATTAGAGTATTTTTTTTAAAAATATATTTGAATTTCAAATTAAGAAATTAGAAATTTAAACAAGTAATGGGATCCTCATCCTTTCCTTTAATTTTTATTTTTTATTGTTTACATAATGCCTATAGATATTTTATCTTCGAATACCTACACATGATTTTTTTAGTTTACGATAATATTAAATATAAAATACACGTAAATTATAATGATAATAAAATTATAATATTATAATATTAAAACATTTGTTTTTTCTTTCATTTATATCATCATGGTCATTTTTCAATTACGTTTCAATGGTTATGATAATGATCACTTGAGTGTTTCTCATCATGTATATTATATTCCATTCTAAATTATATATTGCTATATACTTGAACCTGTGGAAGGTTAATCAATTGCCGAGGATTTACCGTTGTCAAGATTGAAACGAGTAGGCTTGCCATTATTCATTACCTAGAATTAGTTCGTCATTATCTAAAATGTTTTCCATTACTTATACCTAGTTTTTAATATCTCATTGAATGGATTTTTGTTTCTCGTCATTACTGTAGATTCTTGATTCGTTATCACGGACAATAATGCTCTGAAAATGTTCTTGTATGTACCCATTCCAGTTAATCTGTTTTTATCACTCAGTGTTATTAATAATTTAAATGTTATTAAATCGATTATTTATAACGGCTCTCGGATTAGAGCCGTTTAAATAGTTTGAATTGAACACAATTAATTGAACTATTATGTGTTTGATTGAATACTTTTTACTTTGTTTAAGATATTCTTGTATTGTATCTAAACGGCGCGCCATTACCCTGCTTCGAGTTAAACTGAGCTAAGACGAGTGTATTGACCAATATCCAAATTCCTGTGCCTTAAATATTTACCTTATAACATATCACGAAACATGCATCAAAATTATAAATAAATACACAGTTATTTTACATTGTATAATCAAACAGAACCAATATGTATAACTATTTTTGTTGAGATAAAATTATGAGTACAATAAATCCTGTTTATGAACATGTTGTATTAACCTTATTGTGAGATAATTCATTAATCTCTCCTCGTCGATAATTCAAGACAAATACATAAATCTCGACCTTGTTATAATATTATTATATCTATTTATACAAAATAGTATGTGTAATAATTGTGTTAAAACAAAATAAGCATACAAATAAAATGAGAGTTTTCATGTTGCGAATAGTTCAGCCGGCGAAATTCCAATTCAAAATTAAGAAAAGCATACTGTATCACTCATATACATTATACATTATACTCATATACGCCATTACGTAATAATGTCATTGGTACTAAATCCGTACTTTTTAAATATTAAAATACTTGTTTTGTATTTCAAATACGTTTGAAGAACTCTCAAAAAAAAATATTTAAACCATACTTGAAATATTTATTTTATGAATTTATACTTCAAAATACAAGTACTAGAAAAATAAGCAAGAATATTATTGTATGCTAAATTCTAGAAGAATTTTTTTGACGACTTTATCTCATCTCACTTGAAAACATATTCGGTAATCATGAATAAATATTTATGTATAACAAAAACCTTACTTGGACATACATTTCGTTCCTGAAGAGGTATTATACCCTAAGACAATTAAAATGTACCTATTCAAAAATGTTTGCAATATGTTTTAAATGTACTTAAATTTATATTTAAAATTTAAATACTTATTAGAAAATATCTTACAACATTTTTTAAATAAATTTCAAAAGCATAATAATTGTAACAATTATGTAAATGTAGACCATACTATTAATAATGAGTAATTATAATATTATACAATATACATGTATTTACATGCAATACACTTTAACTTTAAGCACTTGTAAGTTGTAATCATAATAAATAATGAATAATTTATAATTATTACTTGTAATCGACGGAAAAACAAATTATAATTAAGAATTTTATATTAGGTCAAAAAATTCACGTAACTCGCGTTACAATTGTGTATAATATATAGTATAATAATAAGTTGTATGGTGGTGCACAATCAATATAGTTCGCTTTATCGCCGTTAATTATTTTTTAATTTGTTCATTAGACTTATTTTAAAGTATTGTGTTAATTTTGTTTGTATTGTTTATTATTTTTTTTTTTTTTTTTTTTTTTAGTAAAACGAATAACGCGACGGACCGAACACTTTTTAATTACTTAATGCTTACAACTCGAACATCTCTTGAGGGTTTATTTTTAGATGAATGGTTTGAAAAAAAATTTTTTTTATACAGGTACCATAGGCACAATAATTTCTTCGACGAAAATTAAATATTTGTACAGGATAATTCGACAAATCAACTTCACTTCCCATTGTAACCTTTAATAATGTATTTATTAAAATCCAAATTTTTAATTATGTTTAAGATTATATTTTCAAATACTTAGTTATTTGATTAAATCTAAAGAGAATTGCAAACTTATTTTGTTTCAAATGAGAACTATCCTTTTTGACTGTAAACTGTTAAGTAAATATAAGTAATATGATGTTGATGCGTCTAAATCTCTAAATTATAATTCGATTGAATATGTTTCAAATCATTAAACCCCGTGTACCTATAAATTACGTTCTAAATATAATTATACCTTATGATAGGTTTAAAATAAATGGGATTTTGAACATTTTAAAAACTATATTATAATCAATATTAAACTTATAAAAAATTTTTAAAAATTTTCTGAATACAATAACTAATAAAATAATAATAAATATTATACTTATTTTACATTGTATATATAAAACTATCATTAAGGATTATATAATCTTAACTATGAAGATACAATTAATAACACAGATTTAATCAATTTATACAATGTATATATATATATAATATATATGTATAAGAAAATTTTCGAAAATTTTTACAAATCTACAAAATTAAATTATTTGGTAAATAAAAGACTTTATATTGTCAAGGACATTTCTCATTAAATTTGAATTATATAAAAATCTAAATATTATAAAATAATAAATAATGGTCTACAAATGGCCAGTATATATACTTAAACATTTCTGATATCATAATTTTAATAAATACACTGTTAAAGGTTGAAATTCGGGCGACTATGGATGAACATACTGAGCATGTTCGATACATTATATATATATATATATATATATCAATATGTATAGCTACTGGCTGTGCACCTCATATCCTCGTACAGTATACAACAATAAGCCGATATTTAATAATTATATTATAATTTACTTTCTTTCATTCTCAGGCAATACTGAAATATCGACTTTATCCACAGGCACAGAGTACCGTGTTTTTACAGTTTTATCACAATGTAATAATATTGTGTAGGAGCTACCCGCCTGCGCTCCACGACGCATATTACATTTTGCTTCAGCCAGACATAATAATGGTTCGACTAATAGCAGAGCATAGTATAATAGGTCTAGATATATTATTATGTATCGGTATTCGTTCAGGAAATTGGCCAGACACTGGTCAACCGGGATTGTGTGTCGTCGTCATTTGGCATAATAATATGTAGTCGATCACTGTCTGATCTCGGGTCACATTTGCGGGTAATGAATAGGTATATATATTTATTTTATTATTTGCATTATTATTATTCATTATTGTGTTTTTCTGTTGAACTTCGACGTATTATAATACTATTTCAGTAGAGTTATTGTACATGCATACGCTGTCCGATAAGACAATCGACCGGCCAGCCGGTCATCCATGTGCGCCACGGCGAACGTTACGAGGACTCGTATTGTTATATTATACAATTACAATATATTATACATTTTATTATGTCGAACGAAAATTGTTAAATTAAAAAAAAATCGTCAACAAACAAACAAACTGAAACAAAATATACGTCGTATTTCCTTGTGTATGTGTGTGTATTGTATATACAATGCGTACCTATCGAGTGAATCGAAACGATTATTTTATTATTTGGGATAATTGCATCATGTAAAAATATATAGCGATAATAATTATTCGATTATTGTAATATCACAATATAACACGATATGAAAGAATAAATGCATTTTTTGCGATTGACGATTGTGCATTAAAATTAGAAACAAAACAAGTTGGGAAAGTTCACATTTTGAGAGCGTCAGAGCGTGCTAAGTTCTCTAAGGTTTCTAAACGTATTATAATACAACGCGTGAACGCAATAAACTACATAATTCTATACACAATTTAAAAATCGTGACCTTTAGAGTTTAATATACAACAATATTATACTAACTATGTATCAGTAGCTATGGATGGTAATTAAATATCTTAATACAAACGATCGTAACTATATATGTATATATTATAAAATGGTAACTAACGAACAGACTGACACAGAGAGTGTTCTAAACTTAAGGGATTCCACAATACGGTTTGTCGGATCAAAATTGAATTTAACACATTCCAACGTACTGATTTCAGTTTATTTACTCCGATTATAGTTTTGAAAACATATTTGAATTTATTATGAAGGCGATTTTGAATCCTTCGAGTCTATAATATTTAAACAGAAAATGTTAAATCTATATTTTTCTCCTTTGATACTTCTAATAATAATTTTTTTTTAAGTTTCAAATGAGATTTTTTATTTTTAAGAATAATAGACTAAAAATGTGACTCAAAGAATCCAAACAAAAACAAAAAAATAAATTCTGTTTTCATAACTATTATCAGTGTAACAGCTCGGTATGTTGGAACTTGTTTAGATTTAAATGATTTATAGCATTTAGCTATGAAAAAATTTCGATCTTATAGTTATTGTTTATTAGTACGATACGTCCGTGCGAATGCGTAACACTTATCCCACTCGCTATCGAAGAATTCAATAAAGATTTCCTAATAAAATCAAATAAATTATTAACCGATTAAAACTCAATTATCAGTATTGCAGTAGGTCGAAACGCACATAGGTGTATTATTTCATATTATCATCCGCTCCAAAAAACAGTAATGTCAAATCCCCTCGAAATTAGAAACCTAAAACAGTGAGTGTATGCAATTTTAGATTTGATAGGTAAAGACATTTTTTCATTTTTTTCTGCGATTTGAATAATATTTATAATATTTGATATTATACCGTCAACAGAGTTTAACATAATCCAAAAAATATTTACACTAATATGTTACACGGTTCCCCGCCTTTGCCACGACCGATCATGCTCGCGGAGCTACGCGGTACACACCTCCTCACATCGCTCAACGATCGCATAGGTCGAGCGATTCGTGGAGGAAGGAGCAAGGATATCGCATGCGACTAACACTACCCAACCCGGTGGTGGTACGCGGTGGTGTCTTGTATCACCCCCACGGGGTCCGTGATACCTCAGATCAACGCGCCTCGTATTCGTAATGCATACATGCCGGAGCGCGATTCCCGAGGCTCTAGTGACACGCTGGGAAACGCATCGACCCTGCTGCTTCCAGGAATTCACGACAGACACATTCCGACCCAGACAAAGCCATCGATCGAGGGTCCTGCGTCGTTTCCAGACACCCGAAGCTCCGGCGGCTCCGCTGAGAAAATGCACCAACCCTGCCACCTGCAGCAGCTACAGGAAGCAGCCTGTGTGCATCTCACTAGTGTGCCGGTAAAATATGGCTGAGAACAGAGTTGTTTAATAGTGATTAAGGAAGTTCAATTAATATTTATTTTCTCCGACGTTACTATATAATATTCAATGATTTGTATCGAACGATTGGGCACGATATTTGGTATACTTACCCGGTTCAAGTATCAAATTAAAAACGCACGTATAGAGTTTTATCGACCAGGACAGTAGATTAAGTCATTTTGGTCTATAATTTTTTAATCATGGAGGAGTCGAAGATGTGTTTTTAAAATTAACGACGTTGATAATAAGGTAAAAGAAAAAATAATTGCCGAAAATACAAATAGTCAACAATAATATTATATTAATAGGTATGTGATACAAAATTCAGCTAATTTGTTAAAATATTTAGAATATATTATTATGATATAGCGTTATCCAAGAATTTGACGTAGTTAAATGTAACTTATTATTTATTACTCCCCTCCCCCATTATTTATATAGTCACATATTTGTTACGAGATAATAATAATAATTATTATTATATTATTATAATATTATTTATAAAATATAAATATTTTGATCATATATTTAATTCATATATACAAATTAAAGGGTGTAACAAATCGACTTGATAAGAAAAAAAATTATGCTACTTAAACGTATGATAACATCTGTTAATATTATACGATGAGAAAATAATTTTAAAAATATACTAATTTCATTAAATTCTCAAAAATCATATTTTTAAAAAAGTTATTACATTCCAAATTAATTCGATCAAAAAATATTAATATTTTGAAAAAATTCTAAAAAATAAACTACTTATTGACTTAGATAAATCTTTTTACCATCAAAATTTTTCTTATAATTAAATTCAAAAATTTGCTATTTTAAATTTATCCAAAAAAAAATTAAATCAAATTTCCATTTTTTATTTTCAGTACTAAAAAATAGACATAAAAAAAAATTAAATTATACATGTATTAGCGCTAAGGTCTCTTAATGATAAATAAAAAAAAAATTGAAAATATTAATTAGAACAATAGTTATTCCAAAAATCAGTTTTATCTGTTAAATCTTGTATATTACAATATTACATATTGTATTCATGATAGAAATAATTATAATATAATACAACTATGATAAACATTTTGTTACCCTCCACTCGACATAAAAAACAAGATATGAACCATTCTTGAAAATAATCTGGTTACGTTACTGACATTTCCCCTTAATATAATATAAAAGCTTTTACTTATAAAAAAATATCAATTTTAATTAAAAAAAAATATTATGATTATATTATTATCTTATTATATTTGCTTAATTTATTTATAATTCCCTCTCTTATTTCAATACTACAGCATAGGTATATTTTTATTATTACATTAATGTGTATATGTGTGTAAATACTAAATAGTATCTAAATGTATACAACCGAATACTCACAAGTAGATAATAAATTCGATCTCATTGGATTTGGATATTATGTTATCATAGTATGCATTATAAATAGGACAAATAGGTACCTACCTATATGCTGTTATAGCTATAAACAAGTATAAGTAATTGTTATTTCTCTTACGGTGACATTTAAAAATTATTTGAAATAGACTTTTACTACCTTATGAAAAGAATAATGACTCAAACTCTCAATAACCCCCAACCAAACTTAATGAAATTAAAAGCACTACCTATCTACTCTATCTACGGCAATTCCCTAAAACAACACAAGAAAACACGAGACCATCATTAACAACCTCAGAACAGGACATATGCATTTCACACACCCCCAACACTTAATAAAAATAGAAGATCCTCCTATTCTAATATATGACCTATATGTATCAAAGTATCATCAGTGACGCCTCCTAAAAGTTTAACACATTTTCACCAAATTCATAATACACGAGAAGGAAAGGAGCTCATTGGAAATATCCAACCACTTTTTAAAAGCTCTAAAACCGGAAAGCATACAATAATCTCAAACTACTTGAATTCATATCAAGAACTAAATTCATTAACCAAATATGTAATAGGTACCTATTATATATATATACACGTTATATACCTATAATTTAATTTGTATACAAATACCATTATAAATATAATAATATAATATAATCCAAAATTAATGCTTCGTTCTATAAACTTAGATTCAGTGTATGGTTACTAATATCTATTTTTTAACCACTGCATGTAAGTTGAACTACTGTTCGCACATGACTGGGCTTCCGTCATAGGCGTGCCCTCGAGGGGTTCGGGTGTGCCTGGACACCCCCTGTCATGTAATTGGGGCCCTAAAATTTAAATCCTATAATATATATATAGGTCCGTATTTTTACTAATGTTACTAGAATAAAAATGATATTTTTTCTAAAATATGTTGTAAAAAATTATGTTTTAAGATAAAAAATAACAATATAACTTAAAATATTTTTAATTTGCGCGGTAAAACTTATTATGATTATAACAGCAAGATGTTATTGACTACAAAAGTAAAAATAATAAATAAAATATATTGCAATTATCTTGAAAATAGATTTTAGTTCCAACTACCTCATGAAATATTATATAACTACATTGTACTAGTAATAGTAGTAATACTAATATACTATTGAATAATATGTGATATAATGTAAGTAATGTTTATTCATACATTATAATTTATTAAAATATGTACATGTCTGTTAAGAGGGCCCAAATTAAGAAAAGGGCCTGAAAAAATTGTAGGCACCCCCTAAATTCAGGTCTGCGCACGCCTATGGCCTCCGCGCAGCAACGTTTATTGATATCAACAAAGTACGACCGTATAAAGCGATTATCGTTCTATTTGGAAGACTAAAGACTGCTTTTCTTAGCACTTATGGATAGTGTGTATTTGCAGCAGTCTCCAACAATCATTGAGTAATCAGCTTTCATGGATGATGGGATAGGAACTAGGAACACGGTACTCCTTACAAATCAACTTTCACTACGATATAGTATATGATTAATCGCCAGCTCGGAAACACGGTTTATCCTCATCGTCTCTTTTCGGACCGACTGTAATCAGTGGCCCTATACACTGTGAGGTTCACTCTAAGCCTTTACCACAGTAAGGTACTAAGGTCAATCGGACAGGGTGCAGAACAAAGTATTGACAAGCTGCAACACACATAGCCTCACATTTAACTTTTTTGCTAAGAGCATGTTTAAAATAATCTATATTGTAACGTTAAGTGACTTAAACAAAATAAACAAATGCTACAAGAGTACACAACCAACAAAATACAAATATTGGCTGTTATTATAACACTAGCTGTTATCTCATATTATGTATTATTATAAGCAACGAAATAATTAGGCTTGTTTTCGTCTAATATTATTAAAATTCATACTTGTTTGAGTCAATATACCTACATAATAATAACGTTTCATAAAATTACCGATACTGTCATAAAATATATACCTAGGTATAGGTAACCAATATTCAATAAATAAGTTTTTAATTTTCAAATATTTAGTATGCAGATCGTTTGTGTACAATTCGATTTCGTTTGAATTATAGATTAAATAACTATATTAAAGGTAATACTATTTGAATGCGAGCGCAATTGATATAGCGAGGTATTGACCGTAAAAAATAAGGAGCGCAATATCGGTACGTTGACCGCTAAACTAAAATTTTGTCTTGGTTGCAATTGGTCCCATGCCCGTAAATATTAGGTATAGTTATTTTTTTATTGTATAGGTAGCAAAAATATATTGCACTAGGTACTTTTGTTATGCTTTACATGAAATTACACATAGGTAGGTAGTTATTACCATAATGATTACCTTCTCCCTATATTATACTCGTGCAGTTACGGTTTTATAGAATTCTATAATACCTACCCACGTATTATTGTGATTACAATAATAGTGTATTAACCGAATTGAAATTTATATTGTTGTTATTTTAATGTTATATGTAAGTTGTAGGTATATCATTCCGTGATTAAATTGTATAAAGTGTTTTTATGTTTTAGGTACTTGATTTGCTATAGATATGTTGTAAAAAAATGGTACCAAACTACAAACTATATCGTTGGTACCTTTAGTCCATAATAATTCGTACATAGGCACTAATATTGCAATACACTAGCCAATATAGGTCAATGTGGTACACGTATGTTTGTAAATTGTAACTACCACTTACTATAATTTTACCCGTGGACTGCAAGCTAGCTGTGTAGTGTATAATAAGTAGGTAGGACAAGGATTTATATGCAATTGTGTATTTGTATATTTTTGGATTTCTGTTAGTAATCTGTATGAATCTTAATGGTTTTGAATTAACTACTAAATTTGATATTTATTACATATTCATAGGTGTAACTAGACCTATACGAGCTCACAGTCCTGTGGGGGCGGCAAAACTGTACCTATCGGGTTACCATACAGGCAAAGTAATCAGGTGATTGGACCATTTGGAGCGGCAAATTTCCCACACTTAAAAAAAATGTATTTATAATATTACCTATATTATAATTTGAGACGGCACGCGGCGGCTAATGTCCTGCTTGTAGGCGGCAAATTGCTTAATTCACTGCGGCAGAGCCTACCCACTCTAGTCTTCACATTAATCACATAATATTTATAATAAATTAAAAACAATAATTTCAAACATATATTTATGTACCTAATTAATTTTAATATTGTTAATACAATTACAGGTGAACAAAATAAAACAATCAAAAATATTTTGAACATGGTTTCTCTTGAATACAAATTAAATTTGTTCAACATTTTTTCATTTTTAAAACTATTTGTTTTATCCCTTTCGTTTTTAATGTAATATCTGGAGTCATAATAGGTAGGTACCTACTATTTACTTATTTTTTTTCGATATAACATAGTATAGTAGGTACAAGATATTTTTATTTTTTGTGGTGTACATTTTAAAGTTAGGGGTCTTCAGGGTCTTGTATACTTCCCTAGTTGTACCAATGTACCTAATTTAAATTATATACTTATACTGTTTTCAAAATCTAATAAAGGTGTAAAATACTATTTCATGAGTTGACAATGTTCATAATATCTACATTCTGTGGACCATAAACCAGTCACTTTTTGATAAGTTATAGTTGATCGTTTTTAACAGGAAGAGGTGAACATTCTCGTTAATAATCATGTAAAACAATTTCCTATTTTCCTCTCAAAAACTAATAATTACCTAAATACCTCATTAAAAAGTCAAATTTATGGGTACTTAATAAATTATAATAATTATTAAATAACAGATTTGAGGATTTGAGTGGGTACATTTGTTTTAACTATTAACAATTTTTTTTTCATATATTTATAATTTTTACATCATATTAGATGTTTTATGGTAAATGGTAAGTATATTGTGATACTGGTTTTGTGTATACAAATTGGTGTTCTAGTATCTTGAGTGCAATATTGATAAATGAATTCCCACATCTAAGTTTTTAGTAAATATGTAATATGTTTTTATTATCATGTGTACAGTAAGGACTACCTATTATGTAATAAAAAAAAAAAAATCAAATATGCAGTTAAATCTTAAATGTTCCCTAAAAAAATTACACTGTTGTGGCCATATTACATTTTTTTTGTTTTTATTTTATTGAATTTACTTTGTATACAAATAATAATAATACGGCCAATATAAATCTAATTTAATCTATCCACTGACCATTAAGAATATAAAAATTAGTTTCTATGACTATCATTTTATGATAAATTCACGTTATAATTGAAAACCTTATTCAAGAAAAAAATATTTAAGTAGGTAGTACTTAATTTTCAATTAACTCAAAAATATGTCCTGAAAATGTCAAAATATGCAAACATATACAGACATGCAGTAAAAATTTTGAGTATTTGATCACAAACATTTTTAAATATATTGTGTACTTACTAAGCATATAATAAAGTAAACCAGAAAAAAAATATGCAAATGCGTGAAATTCCTTGCTCAAAATTAATGTGTTAAATAATTAAAATATGTACTTATATAATCTTTTCTTTGCCACTCATACTTATTATGTTCCATGGGTATAAATTGTATATTATAGATAAAGAAAAAAAGTTATTCGTAATAACTAACCATTAACTAAGTATTTCTAAGATAGTTTGTGATTTATAAGTAATTTGTATAGTAATTTAATTGTGTTTGACCATTCATGAAAAACTGAATATATAAATATTAATATTATGTTTAATTATCAATGGTAAATAAGCCTATATTATATTATTATGTATTGTGAAAGTTGAGAAAATAGTTAATTTTAAAAGTACCCTTCTAATAAATTAAGGTAAATAGCTTAAATGTGCCAAAATCTTGAATTTGTTTCTGCCAACACCATATTCAGAATGTTGAAATAAATGCATATGGTAAATACGAGGAAGACATGGAAATAATTCAATAAATGACAAAATCTTGATATAATTTTGTTTTTTATTAAATATTGAAAAATTATGATAGTTCTGTAAAAAATGTTAAAAAAAAACATTAGAATGTAGGTAATCAAATTTATAACACTGATAAAAATTTTACAAATATAAAAAAAAAAAAAAAATAAAGTCACAAATTTATATAATACATAACAAAACTTTTAAAATGTTTCATATATTAATATTTATTATCACCAATTTATAAGTTATTAAGTAATAAATAAAAATAATAATAAAATCATAATATTATGAACTCTTATATTTTACATTACAATTTACCATATTATAAATTGTTATTTGTTACATTTAAGTAGGTGCAGTATAATATATTTTAAAATAAATGGTATCTACCTTAATATACTAGAGAAAAATAGAAACACAAAATAACAAAACGTTTTACACTTTCAAGCATAGATTAATAAAAATATGGTTAGGTAAATAATAGTTTATAAATCAATACATGAAATCTTAATACCATTAATTGTATACAATTTTCATTATACATAACGATTGTTATATATTACATAATATTACCACCATTAGTTTCTTTAAAAATATTTTTGCACATTACATTTTAAAAGCCATTATTTTCAAAATTCATATAACATGTCAATCTATTATTTTAATATTAATCACTTGGAATTATGGAATAAGTAACTTCATAATTATGTTCACTTAATGATCAAAATGAAAATGCAATGTTTATAAAACATTTATATTATTATTGTGAAAATAAATGTACTTTCTTTTTTAAAATTAAATTGAAGTAGTGTAAAATGCAAATATAAACCATTACATTAAAAAAAAAACTATTTACAACAACTATCATTTAATAAGTAAATTAATAATGACATATTAATTATAATGTTTATGCATTTTTAATCTTGAAATAACTTAATACCTACATTTAAATACTGGCACTTTAACATATGTTTAAGTGAAAATTAGTTCAACAGTAATAATATAATACACAATAAACTGTTAACCCCCAAAAACATTTTAAAAAAATGTAACCTTAAACAAAAAACAAATAAGAAATTGATCAACTGGATTTGTGTATTTTAAATTTAGTTAATAAGTAATTCATGAAAACATTATAGATGCAGTCTTACATAGAATTGTAGAAAAAAAAAAATATTTTTTGGTCAAATGATTCATAACTCAGAATCAAGACAAATTAGTTCAATTTCTTTCATTAGTTTTAGAGCTTTCTCGGATGCTTCAAAAAGGTTTTGTGTTTTTACTCGTTCATCTACAATATCTTTAGATTCAAGTAATAGTTCTGCCATATTAAAATGTTTTGATTTGTATATTTTGGAAATTAAATCTTTTTGAAAGTTTTCTTTTATTTGGTTTACCATTTCATACATAATTGTCTTGGGAATAGTGTCTAGAATTACTTTTTTAATCACTGTAAAGTAACATTTTATAAATAAAGTGAGCAAACCTGCTCTACTTTCTAATATTAATTCATTCGAATCACCAAAACCAATAAAAGCACATGTTGCTATTTTCTCAACAACTTGACGCATTTGTAGTAATGAATTTCTAATCCATGATTCATCTTCATCGGAATGAGTGGACAAATCTTCAACAAAATTGCAGTTTGATAATTCTGCAAATTCGACTAGTTTTTCACAATTGCATTGTTTGACTACTTTCCCAAAAAGCTTTTTATATTCATTGGAATTTTTTACAGCTTCAATAAAGTCAACGTGTTCGGTATTTACATATTCTCTCTGATATTGAATTAATTTACTAACTGCTTCTAAAGTTTTTGTCTTGTATTTATCCAATAACTCTGCTAATATTTCATTAATTTTTTCAAAAAGTTTAGGATATTTTTTCAACTTACAAGTAATATCAGCATCAAGTTTGTTAATGTTTGAGATTAGCTCATCATATATAGCTGTGACACATGCTATTGATGGACTCTCAAATAATTGTATTTGTTTCTTTACCAAATGATCAAATGCATCAGTTGGCATAAAAACACCCATGTTGGTTCCAGATGCATTATTGATAACATTAAAAATATACTCTAGAGATAAATCATGCATTGGATCAATGTCATTAATTTCTTTATTATAAGTGGTTTTGAAATATTTTGCAATGGTAGCACCTCCATTAAGGCCTATATGACTTATATTGGCTTGGCCGTCCAAACTAGCATTATAACTATTTGCAGTCTGTGTGATCAAATCAAGCAATGATCGATCGTAGTTGCTAGTAAATTCTTTCAACAATTTAATTTGATATCCATACTTAGTATTCATTTCATATAGTTGAGTTTTTAGTTTTGGACAGGACTCTTTTATTTTTTTAATTAATAGAGTTTCAAGTTGTTTTCCTAACACATCCATTCCATGATTATGTGCTATGTCAGGATAAACTTTATTGAAAAATAATTGTTCATCCTTATGAGAATCTAACATTGTTTTTTCATTGTTTATATCTTTTTGTGAACGATTTATAACACCGATTATTCCAAGTTTAACTGGAATAACTTTTCCAGAAAGTAATTCTCTAGCGTCAGTTCCAGCGTCCATTATGTCTATTTTAGTAACAACTGCTATTGTACGGTCACCATCTGGATCTACTGATTTTGCAATTTGCAAGCTTTCGCTAGTTGCAGGATCTGTGTTTGCTGTTACTACTGCCAATATTATTGAATTTTGGTTTTTTATAAAATTTAACACCAAATTTTTTATTTGTTGTTCTATATCTTCGGGTTGGCCACCAACAGGCACTTTAGTAAGCCCCGGAAGATCAACAAAACTTAAATTATATAATTGTCTACTGTAGATGTTCAACACAATAGGTTTATCGGTAATATTTTTTTGGCCTTTTGTAAGTTCTTCGGTTTTAATTTCAATTTCTTTTCGGACTTTATCAAAATCATTAAAAATAACATTTGGTTTATGCGAAAATATAGCATAATCTTTTAATTTTTTTGTATCATCGTCTCCAATTTCAAATTCTGTAGGATTTATTAAATGCAAGACCAGAGGAGCTCGTGTCACTATACCTGTACCTCTTGGTAAAAATGACTTACCTATTAAACTTTCTAAGACACTACTTTTTCCAGAGCTTTGTGAACCTACCACAACAATCTGTGGAATATCAACTTTTTGTTTTGTGCTAATAGTAGAAAACACGTCTTGTAACTTATTCATTACCAAAATTAAAGAATCCATATTGAAATTTATCAGATAGGTATATTCTGTAAAATAATTTAATCAAATTATAAAAATGTTAGTACTTGTGCTTGTTAATTCTTACTATAGAATAATAATAATAATAATAATACATAAATTTCTTGACATTTTTTATGTCTTATAAATTATAATAACCATTAATTATTAAACCTAAAATAAATGTATAACAAATAATCTTATATTGAATGTAACTTAAAATAGTATTGTTCAGTTACCTTCTAATTTTATTACTTGGATACAATTTCAAAAATATGGTTCTCTAAATTAAATTAAATTAGGTACTTTATCTTCATTGTTATTATAGTTAATAATTAGTTAAAATTTACAAATCTTTAAGAATACAAATTTAAAAATTAGACAATTATTTTTCTTTTAAAAAAAATTTTGGAAGGATATTGTATTATATTTTCAAATCTTAGGTATTTAAATAGAAAAACGTTTAGCAGTTAAATATTTATATTATGTTACTAATTTGTTGATATCCGAGATTTTGAATACTCATAATACTTAATTTAACTGAGTACTGGTTTAGTTGACACCCGCCACTTATATTTTTTGTATTTTCGATGTGTTAATCGTCTTTTATAAATTTTTTTCTTTTATACTGCAGATAAAAAAGGTACGAACAACCGCAGTATTAAAAATAATAATAATAATAATAACAACACAATAAATTCAAAAGCATGAAAAATTATATTTATGAATAATATTGTAAAATAAAAATAAAAATAGATAAACGTATGCAGGTGGCTAAAATTCGGATATAAATCTTTCATTATTTCCGCAAAATGATACGTCCGTTTAATTTACTTTGCCACAAAATTGAAATGACGATATGCTGATATAATATGAATATATGATACTTTTGTATTTATTGTGTTGTTATTATTATTATTATTTTTAATACCGCGGTTTTTCGCACCTCTTTTTGAGTCTGCAGCGTAAAAGAAAAATTGTATGAAAGATGATTAGCATTTAAAATACGAGAAATATAAGTGGCGGGCGTCAACTAAAGCTAAGTGGTAGTAGAATACGCGGGGGTCAAGCCGTCAATTAAACCAATAAACCAAATATATTTGTAATGTAACAGAAACATTATCTATCTATAATAAAAATTGAAAAACGGTTGTTCAAGTGAGAAAAAAAATTTAAGGACAAAAAAATAGCCCGTCGTTTTTTGTTATTGCCCCCCCTCACAACCAATAAAAAAACCCCGATTCAAAACTGTTATAATTTTTTTGTTATTGATTAATTCATTAGAAATGTAGAAACATAAATAAATATATAAGTATACTATTATATTATAACGCTTTTGTTGACACCAGTGGCGTATTTACAAGTTTTTTTTGAGGGGGGGGGGGTGAAACGTTTATTATATATATTATATTATGTTATACATGTATAAATACAAAACTATAAAATGAAATCAAGCTTTCTGTTTTTATTTGCTAAATCATCAATCCCTGGAGGGGTGGACCCCCCTCCTAAATACGCCACTGTTTGACACATAATTACATAATAATAATAAATAATACATTTAAAGAATAATGTACTTACATTGGAAATAAAAAATAATTGATGGATGGCGGAAATTCTTCAAGTATTAATATTATTCTATTAATAATTACTG
Organism: Rhopalosiphum maidis; assembly: GCF_003676215.2. Lineage (NCBI taxonomy): Eukaryota > Metazoa > Arthropoda > Insecta > Hemiptera > Aphididae > Rhopalosiphum > Rhopalosiphum maidis. Next base: position 38,592,285 of record NC_040880.1, on the reverse strand, counting down.
ATTATTAAGGGGTTTATTAGTGTCAATTATCAGACAATATTGCAGGCGAGTAAGAAGATCGTGAAAAATAATGGAATAACGCAGACGAAGACGTCTCGTCGCAGCGAATAAATCTATAATATTATATTTACAATTTTATTATTAGGCAAGGTAATATGTCGAGTAAAAGAATATAAAAACAACAACAATTTGTCACGACTATTAGCAGATATAAATGGTATAATAATAATAATATTATGATGTTGTAGATGTTTGAAATACGTACCTATTACCGTCACGCTGTACACGGATAGCCCCTATAAATGGGTACGACAGAAGTTGACGAAACCCAGTCGGACGGGGTACAACTGGTACAAGTGACAAGTCACAATAGTCGACGGTGGGTAGCGCAAACAAGAAGGACCAGTCGTACGGCTCGTCAAGGAGCAAATGCAAATGATTATGCGGCACGGCGTGGACAAAAATCCAAACAACGGTCAAGACAGTCGCTTATCTGTTCTTCTTTTGTTTTCGCACTTCGCGCCGATACTTTATTTCATAATAATATCTATTTAACTATGGTGTCAACACTGGTCGGTGTCCCCTTCTACCGGCTACCGCGTTGATTTTCTTTCAGTAATATTGTCGATCGTGTATATTATTATTATTATTATTTCGTGAACGACGTTTACTGTCCCATTTTAATCTACGCCACCGGTTCTTAGGGAGAGAGGAGAGATAAAATAATATCGCGGGCCCGTCCGCACCACGATATTATTATAATATTATTTATATTATTGAACTCGTTCGTCGTTGTCGTCGTAAAATGCTGATGATAACAATAACATGTTTGATATTAATAACACTGCGCGCCGCTCTATTCTTTTAATATTATATTTTGTCGATATAAAAATAACATATTATTATGGTTTTTATCCATTTTCCGCGCGATATTGTTTGGACTTCAGTGAATAAACAACAATAATAATAATTTCTTGACAAATGGACGGCCGTGTATCCGTGTTCCATTCATGACTTCGGACATCATTATAATACGTAAAATAAAGCGTTAAAAATAACTGGTAAACCACGTTGTAGAATAGATTTGGTGACATTATATTACTATTATTGTTATAACTCAGTACATTATTAATATCACTATTTTCATTATAATAAGACCATTTTTAGTAGTAATAGGTATTAATATCGCCATCTTCAATCTATATAGAATATACCTATATTATATTATTAATTTATTTCTAGTTAAAATATTGCTATGTCATATCGTAGTCGATATCGAGTTAAATCACTTGTGTATTCGATAAGATATTATGAATGATTTGCTTTCCCATCTAAATTAAATTACGTATTTTTTTTTTTTTTAGTCCTTGTTTCATAATTTTATTAGATACTTATTTTTAAGGGAAGTGTCATATCTCCCTGACATCCCCCCTCTGCGTACGCCACTGGAATAGAAGGCTACCACGTCCGAGTCAAATCCGTGAATAATTACAATTTTAAATATTGTCAATTGTGTGCGGTTTGGTTCCGAGAAGGATTTTAAATATTTAAATGAGAAGAAAAATGTTTCACTTAATTAGTTTTATTACAGATTTTGGTTTTTAACACGGGCTCCGGTTCCAATAATTAATATAACATCTGAATTTGAATATCTGATCCCAATTAATATATGCCGAAGCTATACACGTTCTTTACAATGGAACAACTTCTAACAAAACGAATCAATATTATATAAATATATAATAGACACAACAAGAATATACGATAAGAGTTACAATTACTAAGACATGACGACTTTGAATTTTGATGAAATACGCCACCCATTGATAACTCTCTCTTTCTATTGTTAATATTATTTCCCATATTATTTAATATTAATTTAGTAAATCACGACACCACCTAGCTTCGGGCGCAGTGGCGGTTTTGGTTGTATTTTTTTAGTGAGTCGAATTATGTATACCCCCTCCCCCCATCAAAACAAAAATTAAATAGTACAAATGGAATTTAAAAATATAAAAATAGTTATAATATAATATAATTTTTATTATATATATGTAGTGACATATACATATGTATTACAACAATAACAATTGGATGTTTATTTTCTTGTTGAACGTGCCGCACTGCCGCAGTGCCTTTAGCTGTGGCTGCGGGACAGTGGCGTAAATTGGGCTAAATTGTTAGGGTTGCAATCAGTTTTTAGGTTGGGCAGGCTTCAAATCAGCTGCCATTTATATTTTTTGTATAACACAATACCTAATACAATATAATATATATATATATATTATAAGTATAGATTTAAAATATTAAACTACTTAACTATTAACTTACTAAATTTATTTTTTAGTTAACGAATTTATCTTTCATTTTAAGAAATAAGTTAATTTATTTTTTTTTACATTCACTATTTTAGTCGTTTTTTTGTCAAAAAATATTTTCATTGTGAATTTATATAATGATATAAACAACTGAACTGTTTTTAATATGTATATTAAATACCTTGTTATCAATTTAATAAAATATTTTGTGGTTCTTTATTAAAAAATACACTAATACTCTATTACAAACACACAAATAATATCTGTATGAAAGACTTTATTTAATAATGTAAATTAATTATTTTCAGCTTTTAGGCACCTTAACTATTATTTAGATGACTATTGTTAGATAAAACACAATTAAACACTATTAATTAAAACACATACTATATAGAAATACTGTATGTTGTTTGAAATATAAACATTATAGTCTATAATTTAGTTGTGTGTTGATAAGAAATAAAGTACGGTAACGAATAAAAAAAAATATTTAACTGAGTTAAACAAAAATTGTATTAAACTTTTAACTTTTACTTTTTCTTATTGACGCATATCAACTTAACTGAGTTAAAAAAAATCATTAACTTGCCGAGCCTTGGTTTTTTACTGAAGGAATAATATCATTTACTGCAGTAGTAATCGGCGGCCTCTGTAATTATTATCAGCTACCATTGAGACTCGAGTCGGCCGATCACAATAAATATACATATTGGTATAATAATAAAAAATGATTAATAACAAAACTATAAATAATTGTGGAAAGGATATAAATATAATAATAATTCCAGTGCTTCAAAACAAAGTTAAACATTGGTTCTCAAAATATAAATTAGTTAATTTATTATTATATTGATATTTCAATTTTTTGAAAACTGAAATCGTGATTTTTTGGAGTCGCAAAAAGATACACTTGCGACCCTTTGATATTTTCAGGGGTTGCAAGTGCGACCCCGTGCGACCCCCAGTTTACGCCACTGCTGCGGGATGACTATAATAGTAAATTTATTTTCAGTACGTAGAGGCGATGACAAAACGTGCCTTATTATGATTATTGCATATGTGTAATTCTACTTAATTAACCAGTCGCGTGCATTCGCGTACATACGCATGTGTGTGTAATTTGTGTAGCAAGTACAAAATCAGTGGCGACGTAAAACGGTGCCTCTCTGACGTCATTGGAAATACGCTGAAATACCGACGTTCGTTTACGATGTTTACGTACTATTTTTATAATTATTTCGTGCATTTCTTATCGGTTTATCGATATTTTTGATAATATACACGGAATCATAGGTACAATAAAATAATAAATTATAATTCAAATTAAAGTGAAACGAAGAAGCATTTTTTCTCAAATAAAGTCATAAATACGTTAAAAATTATTAGCGAAATATTTGCTATTAGTGAACCAAAAAGTTCACATTTTGTGTATTATTTACCTCAAAATTTTAGGTGAGGTGCCACCTCACTTGCTTCACCCCCAAAACCGCCACTTTTCGGGCGTCTTGGAGGATTGCCAGGTATGTAGGAGTGTCCAAATTTTTAATTAGCTGATTTGAATGGTTATTTAAATGGTTGTGAAATCTTTTATACAATTTTTTTGCTTTATAATTTATTGATTTAAGTTTTAAGTCGGTATGACGGTATGTAGTGTATAATTTAACACGTACGGAAGAGTATTTGGAGCATTTATCAGCTTTCCAAGACCCAAGCTTTGAAATGTTTGATTCTTTTTAATATTTTTTTTTTTACCCCAAAGTTGTAGTCCGTAAGTCTAAATTGGTTTCAATAGTGTCTTGTACATAAGCAGTTTAGCTCCCACGGAGGTGTATTTAATATTTTATTACAGCATATTAGGGGTTTGAGTATGAGAAGACGAAAAGTTAATGCTAATCTTTTAGTTCTGATGTGGTGAGCCGCCTACGTTAGTCTTTGATCCAGAATAAGATCGAGATATTTAATTTTTGTAGAGTAAAGAATTGGATTATTGTATAGAAACATTAGGGCAGAGCATAATATGTCTGAGTGTGAATGGATTTATTTTGATTATTAATTTTAAACAATCATTAGGTAAACCAACTTTTCATTGCTTTAAGGTAAGTTTGCAGATTGGTTGACGCGATGAGTGGATCAGTGTATATTATCATTTTGTCATTAGCGTAATCGGCTACTGAATTATTGGTTGTAGTAGATGGGTCAAAAGCAAATATGTTGTACAAAATAAGAGAAAATATAAAATACACGAAAAATAGAAAAGACTAAAAGTGATATATAGATGTTATAACAATTTATACGCAGGTATTAGGTACTGGCATTGATAAATGGTACTTTAGGTGCTAGTGGTGCTACCTAGTAGGTAGACAAAATAAAATAATATATTTTGATTTATAATATTACAGGGAATAGTGATTACGGTGGTTGCACTGTTTGACTAGTTAAGAGCCAGTCACGGCAACCCGTAAATATTTTGGTTAAAATATAGGACCGCTAAGTTTTTTTTTTAATATAATGGAAATATCGATTTCTATTGTCTAATACGTGTTTTTGATAATCCCGACTTATTGAAACTGAATTGCAGAAGAGTGGTAAATAGGTACGTAAATATATGCCTATACGAATTTACGATACACGAAAAACGGAGTTGTTATAACCGGTAATTGCTATACAGGCTAAATATTAAAATTATGTAGGTACAATATAGTACCATATTATTATATACATGATGATTTATAATTTTAAAATTTTAAAATAAGTATTTATATTTCAATTACTCAACAATGCAAGTAGACTTCAGACTAAAGCTGATATTTTATTTACAAACATTTTAGATTTTATTATTTTATTCCTTTTATGGTTAGGTTATTTAGTGTTTATATAGTATGCATTTTTATACTTTTTTATGTATGGATACTAACTGGACGTTGACTTAAATTTTTCAATGACAACTTAAAATCATTTTGATTATTTGGTATTCAATCTACTAGTTATATTTGTACAAATTATGTTTGGATTTATACCTAAATATGGCTGATGGTTATATATAGGTATACCTAGGTAGTAGGTATGCTTTAGATATTTGGTAAAAAACCATAAGGCGAGGGAACAGATAGATGATAGCACTATTGTTTTTTTCTCTTATTAGATCCATAAACAATATATGTATTATTATTATACTTAAAAAATAGTTTTTTGAATGATTTTAAAACTTTTTTGTATTTTATATTCGAATTAAAAAAAAAAATTATAAATTTAAATGGATAATATAACAATTGTTTTGAGGCAATATCATATTACTTAACAAATCAATGTATCAAACGATAAATAATATTATTCTTTATAATAACAATGATTATTATTGTGATGAATGATTTTTTCTCGAAATTTAATATACAAAAGATAAAAATACAATTACGAATATGAATATTATGAAAGCATGTTTTAATGCCATATATTTTCGATATTGCGTCATCCTGAAACTAATACAACATTACTAAGACGAAAATAGAAATTTACATTAAATTCCGATATGTATAATAATAAATTATTAATAATCTATATTTTATTAAATTACGTTTCTAAAGTAAATCGTGAACCAGTGGCGGATCCAGAGGGGGCGATTGGGGCAATCGCCCCCCCCCTCCGTTCTCTCTAAAAAATAGTTTAAGTCCCTGATTTTAGTTTTTGACGTAATTATACTTCAGGGGTAACAAAATTATAGTGATATATTATTTTATTACTATTATCTACTATAAAAAATATTTTTTTTGTTCTATACGAGGCTGTGGAAAGTAACATATGTATGTACCTAAATAAATACTTTATCAAAATTAATGTGTGCCTTTTAAAAAACGCTCCCCCTCCTGTTATCTTGGTCTGAACCGCCCCTGCCGTGAACATATTATAATCCAAATTCGATGTTTTTATCGTTAATTTATGCTTATTTTTGTTGAAAAAGCGCAATGTTGTATTCACTAAACACAATATACAAAGATGCGATAATTTAATTTAATGTAATATGAATAGAAAAAAAATATATTATGTTTATATCTCATCTAATCAAAAATATCGCTGCATTCGCAGCTGATTAAATTATTTTTCAGTACGATAGAAATATTCAAATATGTTTTACAATTATTTATTATAATGCAGTACCAACATAATATGATGTTAATGTACTTACTATTCATTATGTTATGAAAATAACATTTCTATAGTTTACTTAAATAATTTTGTGTATTTTAGTTTTAAATTTTTATTTATAAGTATTATAAATTGTTGTGAATTGCTAGATTATAATATGTTGAGAAAATTAATCCTTTTTTAATAATTGCAGCAAATTAAGCAGTATAATATAAAATAATTGATTAGAGATTATGTTAATAAAATTGATAATTTATTGGTATTCCACGCAATTGACATTAAACTTAAATATATAAATATAATGTATCTTTGATTTTAATGTCATCGCGATAAAACTTATGATGGTGTATTAGAACATTATATCTTTATGAAGAGCATATTTTAATTGTTAGAAAATTAAAAGGCATATTGTATAATAATGCCGTTCTAATAATTAAAATATCAACCGTTTAATATTATTAATTATGTTATGTTAACTTAGAATATGTAAAAATTAACATCACCTTACCTTTTTTTTTTAAGTATGTTATATTATGTATACCTTTTTACTATTTACTTACATCGTTTTACTCTATGTGATTATGTAAGTATAATAATACCTAAAATAAATGTGATATTTTCGGGAAACATAATTTAATCAATAATTCAACCCTCCGTAATATTAATAGTAAAATAAATTACGTTCGTACAGTTATCATGAAATATACTTACTTAACGTACTTATTACTAAGTAATATAGGCTGACAGACAAATCTTCGCTCAGAATCGTTTTTTGAACATATTTAATGATTTATCATTAAATATAAATTAAATAAATCATACATTCAGTGACCTACTTAAAGACATGGTGCGCATACAGCGGATATCTATGTATTTTTCCACATTTGTATACATAGATATCAAAATATGGTCACTAGTAATCGTTGAATCAATAAACAGTCCTTCGGTAATAAGACTTCGTATAGTCAAATTATTTATTATTATATTCGTATTCACAAGTTGTACACAATTTATAATTTTTTTTTTTATGATTTATTCATATTTTTCTGACAACAAAATCTGCAAGGCGACTCTGTGAGTAAATGTGTAACTAAGTTACTGATTTTATATATTTTATTTAGTAGGTACATTGCATACATTATATACTGTTGAGTCTCAATACCTATATGACTGTAGAGCCTCTAGGGCCTATATTTTATTTTTAGGAATAATTATTAAGATTTTAAACAACAAAGTTTTTACCTAGCTTCTAGCCAGAATACTATGTGATAATTCCATTTATAAGTACCTTATCGATTTTCTATATAATAATAATTATTATTTATAGTATATGTTGTAATACCTGAAGGGTTAGAAGGGTTTTATTAAGAACCTCATTTTTATAGATATTTATTTGTGAAATATTCATTACCCTTCTATATTACTATATTATACTGCAGTAGTGCAATATTCAAAATACCATTGTCCCCTATTTCTAATATATTATTTAGAGAAGAGTAGGTAGGTACACAAATAAACCTATGTGGCTATGTCCTATGTCCAACAAACTATATATTAGTTATATTACACAATACATATAATTATATATTGATTATGAACTATTTATAATCAATGATATAACATAATATTATACATTACCAGTTATCACATTACAATAAATAGGTACAAGTGTATATAACGTACAAACATTGACACGCTTTTCAGCCATCATGAAATTCGCAGTATTTTGGCATGTTATTTAAATAGTGCCTTGGTGACCTGTTCCGAACGCATAAATTAATATTAAAGGTATTAGATTTGTAGGATTTTTTACTCTATTATCTACGTATTAAGTATACTCCCGAGCCCGTCTTTAATTTAAACAGAATGTAAATGATGTATTTTAATATAAATATATAATAGAAATAATGATTATATATATATATAATTCGAAAATGTCAATACCCTAGTGATTCACCGCGATTCACCATATCTAAATTGTTTAGATTACAATTAACATTAAGTACAGTTCAATGATTAAAATGCACAAAAACACAAATTATACTAATTAATCCATATAAACTATGTAATAATGTAAGGTTAGTGTTCATAGTACAACTAACAATATATGATTATCGAGTAATTAAATAAGTAACACAAATGTATTAAATCATAGGCTAGATAAACTTTCAGTAAACCACAATTACTGACTTTACATTTTTTTCTTTTAAATTCATTTTACATCTGGAGTCGTCGGATCACAGCGGATAGTGATATCCCCCCGACACTCATTAGTCAGTACTAAAGTAATACGCTGTAATAGTAGATATATCAAAACTATTATATTATGAAGCTGTCGCTATTTGTATTATGTACTATTATATATTATATAGTAAGCACTAGACAAAACTTATTTTTGAATGTATAATACGATAAACGTCAAAGTGAGACACCGAACAATATATTTTTACTCCGTAAAAATGATACTCAATAAAATAAAATCATTTGGATGAATTGAATAATTATAAATTTATTTTAAACAAATTTGTTATAACTCAGCAATTGTATTATTTTTTCAACGTTCTATTTTCGCATAGGTAATTGATGCAAAAGATAAAATATGAAAAAAATTATCAACTCAATTTATTTTTATACATATTATTAGCAGTAAATTTTACCGATGCTGATTTATAGTTTACCGGTGCTAAACACGGGTAGACACATCACTAATTGCGCTAATATAGAACCATGGATAAGGGTCACTCGATTAACAACGGTAAAATAAACATAGATGAAATTTATGTAAATTTATTTACGTACACCCGTCAAATTTATCGGGTAAGTTTACTAAAGTCGCAACTTTTCAACTGAGTGTATTTCATTATAGAAAATAGAAATCGTACCATTTCGTAGTCTAAAATTATAATTTGTTTAAAAAGTTCTTATAGAAAGTATTATTTATACTTATAATTTATTTTCTATTCTAAAAAGCTCCTAAATAATAATAATAATAAATATGATAAATAATTATCAAGAAAATCTTATGTTCCGTCTATATATATATATTATATACAAATTAATGTTTTTACGTCTATCTTTCTTTACTTGTCCTCTTTTGGACTCAAAAACTACTGAACTGTTTTCAATAAAAGTTGTATAAAATATATTTCTCGAAACCCAATTTGAGGATTTATAGCTTTGTTTTTCAACCCATTTAGGTTGCTATAAAGTGGCTGACATGTGAATTTCGTTTTAGCTCAATCTTTAGTCATGTTTAAAATCAATAATTTACAACCACTCTTTGAATTTAGTTTTAACCACGACATTATTAAATTAATTTTAGTCTTATATAGGTTTTATATTAGTTAATAGAACTTAAGTAAATACATTTTCAATATAATAATCATTCTCTAAAAAACAATGATATTTTAGTGTAGTTTTATTAAAATATTGATTGTAAATTATTCTATTCTATAAAGTTATTTTCTAAATATTTTTAAGTAATTATATCTACAGTTGTAAACCTTAGAACTTTTCCTTTTATAATTGCAGACTGGTTTACATGTGGGTGAGTCAAGTCTGAACTAAAAAAAAATCATATTTATTTTCAATTTTATTGAATAACATGGTGGAATGTCTACCCCACTGTTAATTACAAAAACCCGCACTATAATTATTGATTTGTGCATAAAAATACAAAAATTATAAACATTCTGTTGTTAATATAGTTATAGATACCCGATAAAGTTAAATATTATACTTAACTATAGTAAAAGGTAAGTTGAAATATTTAATGAAATTTAATTTTTGTTTAATTTTCTAGGAAATGGTATAATATGTGTAATTTGTTTTAATAATTCATAAATATCTAGTACTTACCTACCTAACAATAATAATAATTTGTATGATAAAATAACATAAAAATAACTAAAGGATTATATTATTATGATTAACCATTATAATATTATATAACTGAATACAAAATGTTTTAAACAAGTTAAAAGTGCTCTTTTGAACTTCTGTTTATGTTAAAACTATAAAATAAACCGGAAGGAAGTTAATTCTCAGGGCTGGTGTGGTGGTCAAAACTCAAAAGCATTGTCAATTGCCATTAAGTCACTTTTTATTCAAAGAAACACTTTTTAGAACTATTATATTATCTTTTGTTAGTTCAAAACAACATTATTATTTTATTTACATAATTATATTTGAATTCTATTAAGTAATATGAAATATACATAATATAATATGTATTATGGAAATATGTTAATGTTACAGTTTTAATAAGAGGCCTATTTGTGAATGTTTGTTTAACAATATTGTGTTGTCACTTGTCAGGAATTGTTTTTTGATTTTGTTTATACAACAATAATATTGTAGGTTTACCTTTTTTTGATTTAAATTTATAAAACCGTTATTTTTTATAGAGCAGTATTTTATCAATAGGTAATATAAATTAAAGGTTTTCATATTGCTTATCACATATTGGTCGACTACAATTAAATTATTTTTTTTTAGTAATCTGTTGATATAATATAATATTATAGTTAAAATGCTGATATATAAATATAATGTATACTGTTAAAAAACTAATAAATAACTAATTAATAGGTACTGTATACAAATTATAAATGGATATTCTTAGAATTATTTTCTTTTTTAATTTTTTCATGTATATATTATGTGTTTAATAATATGTAAAACTTAGAAACAATAACTTGTTACTTTTTTCTTCTTCTTTTATGTATTATTTTTAAATTTTAAAATGCTTTGGAATTTGGATTTAGTTATTGATATTTTATACTCTCAATGTCTAACACAAGTTAAATTTAAAAAAAAATTGATAATCATAAAATTGTATTTGTTGTTTGAATATTATAGTTGTATGATAATTTAATTAAATAATAAAAAATAATACTAAAAAAAATGATTTTTCATACATAGCTGTAGGTTATGATTATACTAGTATTTTACTTGGTTATAAAACGTATTATTTATGAAACATTAATCTGTTTAATACACCGGGCACCGGGAATGCACGTATACATAGTTAAATAATTATATTAATTATTGTATCCAAGTGTGGTTTTGTTACCTCATTCACACCTGGTCCTTGGTTAATTCTTTTTAATAATGTAAATAATAAATATTAAAAAACAATAATTTATGGCGATTGTTATATTTTGTTAAAAGTAGATATTATAAAAGTTTTAAAATAATTGTTTAACAAGAATAATAGGTATGTAAGCTTGGACAATCTTCGGAAAGATAATGATAACAATTTTTTATACCTCCTGAATTCGACTGCCTTTCCTCTTGAAATTTTGTCAAAACCACTACTTATTATATATTTATAAATTACTATGATAATATAAGTGCTATCAATTGAATAATGTTGAACATATTGCCTATATGCTGCTCTATGATATAGGAGAATAGGTACTATATATATGTGATTTTTGATAAACAGTTGTGCATCTCACTCTTATAGAAATATGTTTTGTTCGATCGCGAATTCAAATGTTCGGGATTTGAGTCTACACTTTTTACATTACCATCGTGTATACCTGTATTCTACACACTATACAGTACATATATATCATATATACCATGACTCTATGACGGGTAAACGAGTTTGCTTGAGAATATTATACATTGCACTTGCAGAAAAATGAAAAAGAAAAAAAATTGGTTGCTTTTTCCTCAAAACCAATTGTACGATACATTTTACGAGTTAACGAACTAACTCTAACTCCGACAGATGTTGGATGTTTCTCATAAATTTACTGTTGAACTTCACTAGGAATATTATATGCTCAAAAGAAATGCTAAAATTCCAAATCAATAAATGATAAGTTATATTATGTATTGAATAAAATAGTACTAATAATAGTATAATCACTTGAGTTTCGATGATATGCTATGAGCTCATTTTATATTTATTTTATTGTAATAATTATTTAGTGAATTATATATACATATGATTATAGGCAATAGATTAATATACAACTTAATATTCACAATAATTATTTAAATCTGGAACTACTTAAATAGTATATTACATATACAATAATTTACCGTTGAATTCAAATTTAACACATCTATTATATACCCTACTCAATGGCGAGGTACACTCGACGCTTACTATACAGCAGATTGATTTCCACAGTATTTTTTAAAATATACATGAAATTAAAATTAATCGTATAAACTATAAGTCTATAAAGTATGAATTCCATTGCGGTGAATAATGATATTTACCCGTTTACTCAGAAAATCGTGTAGGTACGTATAAAGTAGGCCATTTCCCGAATTATTTCTCCCGCAGAATTCTGCCAGAGCAATATGAAATATTAACATTTTATACTTGAAATATTATTATCGTAAAAATATAAAACAATGTTATATCCTTTTTGTAATGAATATGCTCGACAGTCATCACAACCATAAATTATTTTATTAGTTATACAATTAATAATTAATATACGTTTCGGACGAATAATATAAATGTAAAAACAATTTCTATAGTTATGCTGAGTATGCACTTACCCCAGTCTGAACGTGATGCAGAGATTGAAACCGCAAATCTTCCGTGTATGTAGATAGGCCGACGGTGAGTAGTCGGTAGTCTCGTCTACGAATCCAGGAAACCTGTAATGTAATTTGTATGACCATGATTAATGTCTTAAATTTAAAAAAATAATGTGACATGGTTTTAAATTTATATTAAATCATGAGTTTTTAGAAGCCCAAAGTAGACTATGACTACCTAGTAAATATAACTATAAATTATAATAAATAATAATCTTACAATCATATTCATTATTATGAATTACTGAATTAGTACAGTGTGTGAAAACTGTAATTTCAGTAGCCTTTGTGGCTGATATTAAAATATATGGCCCTCAATATACTCCAAATAAGCGGTCATAAAATTACCTTAAAATATATATTATCATCATTATTATTGCTATTGCTTTTTATTAAAAGATTATAGAATAAAATTATAGAGGTATTTTTTATATTGAAAAATACAAAGATGTATTTATTGAAAATGATAAAATTTGATAATTTTTTTTATATAATTAAGCCGTAAAATTCGATTTTAATATTTTGTTGTTTTTTCTAAAAATAATTATTTTGCTACTTTATTCATACATCCTTTGTATAACAATATTGTCTGCTGTCAGCCCGCAGGATATACTAGCGCATATTCTGCATCCCACGTACATCTACACGCCTATATATGATCTTTGAAGTAGGTAGGTTATTCTGTGTTAGATATATGCTAACAGGCTAACACAATGCTTAATTTATAAAATTTTAAAGTCTATAAATTAGTAACAGAATCTGTAAGTTAACTTTTAAATTGTAATTTGTTAAGACATAAATTATGAGATTTATTCGGTTGTAAATTACTAAATTAGGTTAATAACATTTAAATTTAATTTGTGAAACAATTAAGTACTTATACTGTTAATACATATATTATAGTGGTTGAAATAAATTTTTATAAAATTTAATTCATGTCGATTGTTTATCGTGATATAATCATTACTCTTTATTTTACACAGCTTAAATATTTGAAATAACACTAATAAAGCACTAATTAAAGTAGTATAATAAATGGATTACATCCGACTTAGTAATCTTAATGAGATGTAGAGTTAAACTATTTAAAAAAATTAAAAGAACAACCTTTCAATTATAATTATCTTAAAATTATATATAATACACAATATACCTAGGAACTTATTAACAAAATGTATTGAATGTACTAGAGATTTGCACTTCCCTAAAAATATAAATATGGCAAAAAGAGATCTTAAAAAGGTTCGGAATATAATAAATGAAGCCATGTATAATAAGGTAAATAATAATAAAAATATGAATTTTCTTCGAATTTTAATTATGAAAATAAACTAGTAATGGGTAGTGCTGAATTTCTAATGAATTTTATACATTTTTTGCTGCAGTTGGTGAACATTTTCTGAAAAATTAAAATTTATAACCTTGTTAATAAGTATAAATTCAGTATTTGAGTTAATTCAAATTCGATTTTCCTTAATTATGTAGCTAAGAAAGAGATTAAAATATATATTTTTAGCTGCAAAGGAAGTATAATACTTATTTTTATACTTGTGAATTATCAAGCCTTAAACTAAAACTGATTATCGACTATAATTAGTTTCATTAGTACATATTTTTACTTTATCTTTTACATCAGAAATTTTCCAAAATTTATTTAATCATACTTTAATTGTACCCATTTTTAAACATAGTAAAAAACATTGTTCCAATATTACTGTCCAATTTTCTTAACATATACGTTATCAAAAATTCTGGAGAAATATTTAAAAAGACGTTTATATAATTATCTTCAAAAATTTCATGTTTTTTCTGAAAACCAATTTGGTTTTGACATTATTCAGGTACATTGATAGCTTTAAAAACTCTTGTCAGTTGTATACATGTGAGTAACTAGGTTTTTAGAATCTTCCTTGACTTCAATAATGCATTTAATTCAATTGATCATAAAATATTGTTGAATAAAATGGATAAATATGATATTTGAGTGATTCCAAACAATTTAATTAATAGTTTTTTAGAAAATTGTAGTTTGCAGGTTTTTATTAATTATGTTCTAAGTAATTTAAATACTCATAATATTATGGTGTCTCACAAAGTACTGTTAAAGCATCATTAATGTTTATTATATTTATAAATAACTTATATTTAATTTGATTTTGAATACTCTATTTTTTTCCGATGGTACTATGATTCTCTAATTCATGATTCAAATTAATTTAATTTAGTTAATAAAGAAACAGAAATTATGTCTTCCATAAAAAAATGGTTTAATGTAAACTTCCCGGAAATGTATAATTAAAACTTGTTATATTCTGTTTTTCGTAAAAAAATTATATTTATTGATATTTGTTAACTTATTAAAATACATTTTATAGGTACTTATAATTGTAACTTCATAAGTATATAAGTATTAGTGAAATATAATATTGGTGTCATGATTGATAAATGTTTAAAATGGAATCTTCATATTGATTTAATCATTAAGAAATTAAAGAGTATTTTCGTCAAGTTTGAATATTAATGTATATGTTTTTCTATGAAGTTGTACAATTAGTATATATACTGAATAAGTGTATCGGGTGGCAGCTTTTAGAAAAAATTAAGTTTGCAAAGAACTACTGTTAATCCTTTACTAAGGATAGCTTTTAAGAAACCTTTTTATTCAAATAATATTTCTAATGTACTATATAATGCATATTATAGTACTTGCATATTAATTTTTGAAAAATCTCATGCAAAAGAAGTACCAACAAATTTATATTTTTATAAACTCAAAAGCATTTGTTATAACCACAATTATTCTACTCGACAAAAAATAAACAATGTATTTAAAATAAATAAATATAATCCGGATTTTAGTAAGAAAAATCCTTTTAATATAAGTATATATTTATGTATGCAATACAACATTCCTATAAAGCATTTTTATAATTATAGTCATAACAAAAAATATATAAAGTACAATATAAAAATTTGTTTGTAAAAAACCTATAGATATATATTGTACTGTATTCTAATGTTGTTTTTTTTTTACTTATAAGTAATAAGTACTAATAATATATTATTATTATTTAGTTATTTGATTAATAAGGATATATTAAGTTAATCATTTTAAATTTGTATAATCTTTCCTGATAAATAAGAACTGTTGTTTCCTCTGCAAGTTTAGGTTTTTGGAGATAATAATGAATATTTTATTTTTATATGGTTTTTTCAATGCAATAAATATTATTATTATTAAAAAAATAGTACCAACCTACATTTTGTCTTGTTATAATAATAATTATAATAATACGAACTATTATAAATTATTTTGAGAATTAAAAATGTTTATATATTAATTATAGTTGTTTCAATTGCAGTGTAATAACAATAAATAGGTAAGGTTTATAATTTAAACATGTTTTATTGTATTTATTACAGAGCGTTATACATTACAATGTTCAAATATTGCATGTTAGTTGGCCATAAATTATGTCGTACGTTAGACTACGTTAGGTACCTATTTTGATTGCATCTTGATTGCATCCCAGACTAAGGTATTGCATACTCTGTGTAGGGTCGTCACTATAATTTACTTGGCTTATAAAATTATTAGTACACGGGTACGGCACATTAACAAAAATCAAGACATCGAACCATAACCCCACTCGCACTGTGCTAGAGATGGCACACGCAATTATACCCTAAAATTAACAAAATACTAAATAGTAATATTTTTTTAAATTTTTGTACATTAATCTGTTCATTTTTAGTTCATATAAAAACAGTAAAATCTATGAATATCACTGATTTAACACTAATTTAATGTATATTTTACTTCGTTAATACTTTAATTATTTGAATACAATCTACTTGTAAAATATTTTGGCTTTCTAAAATTGTTGTAGAAGTTAGTAATAATTCATAGTTCGATATTTCATATAAATAAAAGATGAATTTATTTTTGAACTTGCTATATTATATAAAACGGAATTTTTGTAATGTGTATGAAAGTATGAAATATGAATAATATTGTGAATCATGGCACGAATGGTTGTTTTAAATTTTATAATTTCTCAATATAACTAATGTTTAACATTAAGTAGGTACATATCAGGTGATTCATTAATTAAGCGTCTACAATCATAATCTCGGAAAGTTTTGATTTGTTTGAAAATATTTGTATTCATAATTTGATGTCATTTCAAAACAAAATTTCTGAAAAAATTTATTTTTTTTAAGTTTTTTCTGAATGCGACCATATAAATTTAATTTCATAGTATTCTAAAACAGAACATTATTCGAAGAAGTAACTTATTGGGTATAACTAATTATAAGTATTTAACAACTTGTTTTAAACTCAATTTTTATGTATAGAAATACTCCGAAAAATATTTTGATTTAGAATATGAAATTAAAAATGAATGTTTTTATTCAAAAAAGTAAAAGGCTTAAAAACATGATAATGAATAAATATAGTTCTTTTTAAAAAGTTTTATTTTGAAATGACATTAAATTGTGTAAAACAAATATTTTAAAAATGTTAGAATTTCCCAGAATAATAGTGTAGCATACTAAATATTATAATAATTAAATCTACACTAAAGAAGCAATTCTACGAATCCGAAAGGGTTATTTGTGTTGAAACGTTTCAGGCAAAAAAGTACAGAATACATATTATAATTAAAAAAGATATCTTGAATTTGTAACCACGTAATAAATTGAAATAACGACTATCATAACGTTTAGTAGTTCCGTTTTGTGTTTGTACAACATTCGTTAACCTCGTTACAACAATATTTCTGCTTGGTTAGGTTATTAAACCGTTAATTAAAGCGCAACAACCAAATAATAATTTACAATGGACTAACGCGTATAAGAAACGCGCACATTTCCATTTTTTGAAACAGAGATGGATATGTTTATATTGATTATATAAAACCCATACATCCTAGTACAATAATAAAGTTCATTATAATTAATTAAATAATTAGTTAATTATGGTTATGACGTTTAAATGTTATAATTACATTAAAAACTCGGTTCTTCAGTTTTGTACGATAATATTATTTTTTAGTTTTTTTTTTTTACTAATAACTTAATATATTATTTAATATCTGCTAAATAGTTAAGCTTAATGTTAATTTTTTATTTTTGATATGACGCTAAAAAAATTGTTAAATTAATAGATATTTAAAACAAATAGTTAAGTAGTTTAGTTGAACTTTGTATATTCATATTATAAAACTGTATTTTTATGTTTTTTCAGATATCAAATTGCATGGGTTCGTGAGGCATTATCACACCTAACAAGTCTTTAAAGTGCAGATTCTCCTTTAAAAAGGGTAGTAAGTACTCAACATTTTAATTATCCATTTAAAATATCACTTTTATCATTACTTGCCCAAATTTTTTAATAAAAAAAAATATATATTAAAGATTTGTTAGCATTGATGCATCATATAATTTAAATACACAATAATATTATAATAATAATCTAATATAATATAGAAAATACTTTTTAATATAAGTTGTTCACGTTAATTATCTAATTTTCATTATGTCAGTATGTATAATCATATTTTTTAGTTGGAGTTTTAACTTTAAGCATTTACAAGTAAGTATATCAAATCTTTAAGAAAGTACATATCTAGTCGTACACACATTTAGTATGGACTATAGAAACGTTGTGGTTAATTAATAAAATTACATAGGTACGCACATATAAATTGCACAGAATTATAAAAATTTAATTTTACAGATGTAGTAACTATGCTTGTTTTTAATTAAATTATATGTTTGTACTTATTAAGGACACTAAATGTTACTAAGTTTATATTAACCAATATTTTGTATTTACACACGGTTATGGATAAGAGTCATTTATTGTTAAAATATTTTATAATGTGTAGTGTTTTTATACGAAATACACAATATGTTGCGTTGTTGCTATATTTAAAGAAAATAATGATATTATAGAGTATAAGAAAGATTCGTTTATTCAAATAGTGAATAAGTATCAAACAAATAACAGCTGTTAAAAAAAGTAAAATAATAATATTTTCAAGTTATTAATTAAATAGGTGTCTCTATTATACTTATCTTAATATATTAATTTATATTTTTCTCTAAAATATTAACGTAAAAAACTACGGCAAAACGTAAATCCTCTTAACAGAATAACAGATCGGCTCGAAGAAAAACAATTTTTAAACGCATCATGTGAAATATTTTTTTGGTAAATACCAAACCAAAATACCATTTCTCACTTTTAGTTGATCGCGTATTACGAACAATGTTTTAGCGCCGTCGATTACTCTAAGGATTTTCGTATTTCCCGTTGAAATCGATATTTGTTTAACCCCGTACGACGTGATTCTTTTGCAAAACTCAGTAACATACAGACCATAATATACAGTATATACACTACGTGCAATGTGCATATTGTATAGTATAAAACGTGTTCATTCGTTACTTGCCCGTTTCATCTTAAGAACATTATTTAATAGCATTTCTCCGGTGGCGCCAAGCCTCTTTAAACACACGTCATCTGCACAATCTATCGTACATAGTATATTTTATCATCTTTCAAATAGGAAACTTAAAGAGTTATTCAATGTTTGCATGGTTTACTATATAATATTGTATCCATTAGTATATACGAACCCTCTCGAGATATATATATATATATATATATATAATGGCTTATGTACTATTATGACAACTTTTGTTTACCAGCGAAATGTTACGTTATTTATTTCCTATTATTCTTTCAAACATGTATCATCTTTATTGCCTGTATAATATATTGTTTAATTGTAAAAATAAAATTTTATTATAATGGAAATTAAAATAATATTTAAATGGGTACTTAATGTAAAGAAATATCTTATGCTACCAACATGTTGAGAAACATTTTATCACATTGGTTTCCAATTTTATTTTATTTTACGACTACGTATATTCCTAAATTAAATCATAGTACATAGTTACGTTTGTGTATGACATCAATAAAAATATATAAGCCTAAATCAGTAATAGTAAGTTAAATATATTTTATAACTGTACATACGGCATTGAGACCTAATTGTTTCTTTTTTAAGTTTTAATTACACATTGGTACTAATAGTTACAATATGAATTATTCAAAAATTGTTGAAATTTACTAAACAACGAATGCGAATTGTTCCTACAGATTAAAATGATAAAATTTAAATATTATATAACTACTTTAAAATACGTATGTTACTAATTTATAAATGTGAATTTTCAAATAGCAAAATAAATAATGTGTTCTTTTGTTATAGAATACCATAAAGCCATACTCGTGTACGGTAATTTTGACTTGTAGAATTTGCATAAAATAATATGATTTTTATTTGCTACTAACTCGATTTAAAAATTTCAGAACTCGATTAGAGACAAAAAAATGGAATATCCAAAATTAACGTATTATCGTTTTTAAAACAGGCATTTGAACTATTAACATATTTTATACAATTAATTCCCTAGTAGTTTTCAAGAAAATCACGAGTGGTAGTAAAAAAAAAGTTCATCAAGCTTTCGTACTTAGCAAATCATGATCATGTTTTGGTGAAAACGAATTCCAATCCGAATAGTTTCTCTCTCTCAATGATTTATTATTGCTTTCAAATTTAAAGTACCTGTTCCACTGGGCCCATAAACTCTTGTATGTACTTTGTGTATCAACATTTATTTTTCTGTATATTTATAATATTATGGAGGATATTTTATTTGGATATTGATGTACAATTTTAAATAGTTAATGATTTTTCCAAAACGTAATATTTGTTATTATATTGTCGTGTATAGATTATTATTAATATTTAATTGGTTTATTACAATATGTCTTTAAGTATAATCTAAATTATAATATTTTTATTTAAATGCATGTGTTCTTTTAATAACATGATATTATAAATATTATTTTAAACTGAAATTATATTTTTATTTAGATTGAAATCGATTAAATATTGTGAAATAAATCAAAATCACATTAGTACACAGTTTAAGTTAATTAATACGATTTCCTAATAAACTTTATCTACACTGTTTGTGCAATTCGTTTCAATAACATAATTATAATTTAAAATAACTTACAGTTAAATGTAATTATTTTCCAACGTCGTTATTGCACATATTTAAGACAAGATCAACGATTATTTTATTCGTTTAATAGTACAATGACTTTTGCTATAGTAATGTTTTTCAAATCATTCTTCATGTATTGTTGGACCATTATTCTAAGGGTCGTTATTTGCCTTTGCTTGTCCGTATACAAGTCTCCTCATTTATATATTCCCATTTCGTTCGACCCATATATTTATCTTATCTTTGTTGCCGAAAATTATCTCGCTACCGGGAACCGGCTATCGTATACCCCTAAAGTATTTTATTTTTTTGTATACAACAAAATATTTAATATTATATACGTCATTTTCGTTATGATATCATAATAATTTGGATTCAATTTGATTTATATTTCATGTATGATACATATTCTATGTATAATTTGTTTATATACTTGCGGAATAAAATTATTTTTATGGTTTAAACACACGTTAACATTCAAGTATAAAAAAGTGCTTTTAGGTTTATTACTGTACAGTATTGTACTTAATATTTTGACAGATTTTTTTATCCTTTATTGCTACAAATAATAATATGAGTATAATTGATAAATTGTTTATAGTTTTAATACATTTAAGTCAATAAGTAGATATGGCATATTTAAAAATTAAGTTGTTTTCCTTAATACAATTATACCTATATCAATCATAATCATATATTTATTTAAACAATATGTATAAATATCAATGTTTAACTATAAATTATATTGCATTTTTTACTTTATACATTTATGGTTACTATTTAACCAAATAATATGTAACTTAATTTAACACCAATTATCGTTTAGATTTATTATACAGTTGAATTCAAATTACAGAAATATAATTCAATCATTTTTGAAATCTCTGAATAATTAATAATATAATATACGCATATTATGTGAATTTATGATAATATGCTATAAATTGTTATTTTGTAACATATTATACAGCTGTACACTGTAATACAGGGAGTAGTTCCATTTGTATTTAGTTAAAAAAAAATATATATATTCCTTAATATAAAGTGATTATATGAAATGTTAATTAATCCACAGAAAGAGGCGTCGTTTTCTTAAATTGCATTCACCGTCCAATCATCGTTTTAGAGCTGAAAAGTGTTAATAAATTGCATCCTCGTTGTGAACCTATTTACCATTTTGGCAACAATGTGGTGGTTGTAATTTAGGTTTAAAAATTTTGCAGGTAGAATAAAAATTGTTTAAAGGGATTGAATTACATGAAATCTTTTATTATTTACGGTAGACTTAAAAAATGAGTATTTTCTTCTTAGCTTTCGTTAAAATTCTCATGCAGTCATTATTATTATTAATGACGATTACCTACACACTAAACTCAATCGATATTCAAAATATTATGTGTTTGCTTCTTGTAAACTATTCAACGAAATATGGTGAGGACATCAGTCACGCATATAAGACACATTCGTTGGTAAACATAATGGTTAACGGCTTTGGAAGACTTTGATAAAACGGTTTTGTGTTTTAAACGGGTGGAAATCAGTCCTTGCATTAATTATTGTTTATGTACAAGCGTCGACTATCTACCCTCATGAATATCCAACGACACTGCACTGTACGAGTTGAACACATGAGGTTGTTAATTTTTTACTTTAAAATAATATATTACGTCAGTGTCCTAACTCATGCACGTAGCGGTAATTGTTGGACTTTGTTGAAAATAATTGCACCCACATTTATGTAACAATAATAATAATTGCAAGGTACTCATTAAATAATAACAAAATTCATTGACTAAAGTAAGTTTACCATTGGTTGATAGTATTAGAAATATGTTAAGAAGCGGCAGTACGAATTTTTCAAGAATTTTTCTGCAGAAATTCCCAAAATAAGCTATAGTATCCTAGGATAAGTAAGATATAGTAGGATATAGCGAATTTATACTTTTATTTTATAATTTCGATTTTATATGGATATGTACAACTAAACATATTATTATATTTATATTTTACAAAAAAAATTAAATAATCTGAAATGTCATAATGTTATTTTAAAAATTAGGTAAATAATATGTAAATTATGGTACTAATCACTAAATACTTAAATTAATCAATGATACAGAAGACATCGATATTGCTGTTTTTTAATTAAAATCCTTTATTTGTGGTTGAATTTTTGTAAAACATACTTTGATTTTCTGATACATTATAATACATGAACTATGTTTTATTCGTTGATTTGTTTTTGTAGTGTGTGAAATCTTTGTTCGCATAAATATGTCATTGAAAACTAGTAATATTCTTATTTTTTTGGTAATTTTAGCATTATTTATTTGAATATGAATATTAAATGTTCTGATTGTAACTATATTTTTTGTTTTAATAAAAGAGTTTGATCATTTCATATTCCAGCGAAGTCTCTTCAAGACTGAATTCAGTATAACTTCTTATCTTATTAAATGGGGTCAAATTTTGTAATGTCTAAATCGGGAATATACCTTTCTATACCCTCATCTAAGGCAGTGAAATATTCCAACACGAAAATGTCAGCACTTTTTTGTACCATAGACAATAACTGAAACATCTTGAAATGATTTATTTTGTGCACATATTTTTTTTTTAAATTTTTAATTTGCTACAATGTTTTTTATATTTTCATTTGGTTGTTTTTGCATGTTTGAGTTTATGTGAAAAATTAAAGTGTAAAATATATCCAATAAGTAAAAATAATATTTTTTATCAATAAACTATGATGCAATTGTTTAAATATGTTAATCACTGTTAAATAGGTAGTAGTTATACTAAATTTGATTTATTAACAGTTTTTAAATTTATTAAAATAATTAATATTTATGGCTCGTAATATATTTTTGTACGCTTTGAACGCCTTGATTTAATGAGTATTACTCGTAAATATTTACACATGTTTCATATGCATATAGAAGTAACTCTTAATAATTAAGTACGATAACAATTGTTAAAATAATCTCTTTATTATTCATTGAACTTACGTAAACATTTTTTTTATCCCTGGCAGGTCTCCGATGCTTAGATTTTTAATCCAAGAATTCCGTAATATATGATAATAATAATGTGATTCGCTAGGGAAACTGCAGGATAATATTTTAGTAACACAATCCACATAAAACCGTAGGTTTATAATGTTGCCTAACGATGTCTGTGGGCGACAGGGTATAACATCAATAATTCGGAGGGTCATCTTTGATAAAAAATAAAAAAATAAATAAATAATAATAATAAAATGAAAAAACTTCTATTTGCTATCAGGATTTCATTTTTTTTTAAGCTACCTATTCTTTATGTTTTTTTTTTCAGAAATAGCATTCATTATTCTTATTTATATAATCTATATACAATTTGAAAAATATAAATAATCTATACAATCAGTAAATTTTATGACATACGAGTAATATATAATACAGTAATATTAACAAATAATTTATAATTATAATTATTGTATAGTGGGGTTCTTAAAAAAATTGAGAAATCACTCAGTATAGCAGTATCCAACTAGGGGTTTTTACTTTTTTACTGGTAAAAATGTAGTTATTCATTTATTTAATATTGTTTTAAATTTATACAAATTATAAAAATCAACAGCGGCATAGCTATTCTTCGTAACTTTTTAATGAATACATACATTGTATTCATTGAACCTCGAATTCAAAATTGTTAACTAAAAGTTTTTTTGGAAAAATAGCACTTGCCCAATAAATATAATGATTTGTAATATGTAAAGTACATAACTTTGTAATTTAAATCTTAGCCGTTAGTCTAAATAGTTTTTTTTTTAAATATATAATCAGAGCCCCGAGTTTACACAGTCATTCGTTCGGATGATATGTAAATTAACATCATGTGATATTTAAATATTTCACAAAGCCTATTATAATATTAAGCCCGAAAAAATACATATTGTTATGCCAATATCGTTCTCTATATTCAAATTTATATGTAAAATCAGTTTTATACAACAACATAAATAAAACTACATTCCCTATACTCCCACTAACTGTCATGTTCCATAGATTATGGTTTGTCACGATATACTTATATTTTTTAATTTACTATAATATGTATCCAAATTAAGTTGTCATGATTTATATTATTTATATATTACGTTCACCGTAATTAGGTATCTATCATAAACACGATCGTAATATCCTAAATATATTTAATTTACGAAAAGTGCCTAAATATTTATTAACTCATTAAATATTACAATCAAAAGTATATTACATCTGCAGTACTTTAGCACCATAGATTTAAAGTAGATACATAAGTGAATTATACAATATTATAATACACAGTTTTCCAGTAATTGGGTATAACATGTAACAAAAATGATTAGCTGATGATCAAAATGTATTAATGCAAAGGATCGTTCAAATGTAATAATAATTCAAAAGCAGATTTTCAGATTTTGTATACCCGGGGATTTTTATGTTCCTCTTTTAGGTTATGTGTATGTTTCGTTATTTTATTATTTTTTCCTCTAAATCCCTCTCCACAGTTGTGATTGTATGCCCTCGTATATTTCGGAATCACATTTATTTTTGCAGTTCTTTTTCCCTTTCTGTTTGGACACTCCCCAATATTATTCTATTACTTTTTGCAACAAAAATCGATTTTGTATGTATTTAAATACATATTTTATATCTTGGTAGTCAGTATATTTTATTGCATAATATCCACTTAAAATACATTTTTGCGAAAAAAAATGTGTACCTATACGTAATTTATACGCATGTATTTAGATACAATAATTTAATATTAAAGTAGTATTATAGTTATATTACGTTGTTGTAAACTCGTAAATGATAAAAATAATAAATTAAATCCTACATCTTAATAGTATCAATTTGATTTGAGGTGATGATAGAGCGGATAAAAGGGATAAAAGAAGATTAACAGTTAAAACTACCTCAAACAATTTCCAATCTCTCTCAAAAATTATATTACCACATTGACGAGTATTGGATAAAATGTTTTTTTTAATTTTAAAAATTGTTCATTTATTAATTCTCATGTTATTACTAATGTTAACTAAGGTACTAAGACGATTATTTTCATTCATATTTTTTTCTACATTTAATTAAGCTTATTATGGATAATAATTGTATTTATTTACTTTGAGAAAATAATATTCGCTCAGAAATTAAACAAAAACTAAATCCCGATAATGATTTGTATACGTCTAATAAGTATATAATTTTAAATTTAAAAGTTAGGTTTAATCATTAGTTAATATTTTCTTATTATAATTAGTATATTTTAAGCAATCTAGTTATATGGTGAGAGGTAGGTGTAATATTAAATTCTGTTTCATTAAAAGAATAAAAATGTTGCTTCAAAATTATCCATATTATTCATATTTAACTTTTTATTAGAATTTACTCACTCCAAATACAAACTACGTTTATTGGAGGGGTATCATGTAGACTTTTCTTTTATGCTTTTTTGTATTGTTTATTGTTTGATAAAAATAAATATTATTTTATTATTATTATTATATCAGAGTAGTTATTAGTTATGTTTACTGTCAAATTAAAAAAAAAAAAAATGTCTTCAATAAAACATTTTCAATTTTGCTCTGTTATACAAATAATATATTTGATTACTATTTAAACTATCATTTATACGTTTTATTTTCTTCTGCGCAATAGAGTAGTATGATAGAAGGAACGATTTTCAAGACATTTACATGAGTTTGATGATAATTATTTTTTTGCCTATATGAATGTAATTTTTATTAAAAAAAAAAAATTAAACATCCCTAAAACTCAATATCTACCTGTATAGGGGAAAAAACTTAAAAATTATAATTTTATTGAAATTCAATTTATTTGTTTGTCTGTTTGCTTGTTTTTTTTTTTTTTTGACAGAGGTAATTTAGTTTTGAATCTCGTTTTTTATAGTTAAAATAAAAAAAAAAGTACAAGTTTAAACCTAATAATACAACATAGGTTGTAGCATGAATTTTTTTAATTAAATATAAATTTACAAAAGAAAAACAACTTTAGAAATGCAACGAACCAATGAATGGATTAATATTTTCTGCTGTACCATTTATATTATATATTATAATACTCGTATTTAAATTAAATTAAAAAGGGACTTTTCAGAAGAAATAATTATTATAAAACCGCTTGTTAAAGAAAAAAATCTATAATTCACAGCCCATACATTGTAATATATAATATTATGTGTTTTGAAATTCTTATGCTAAATAATTTTAGCATAATTAATATTAATTCTATATATGAATAATCTTAATTGTATATTTTTTTAATGTCTTATTTTTAAAAACTGTAGATATCTTGGGCAGTAGCCCGTAATGTATGTAAAATAAAATAACTATAAAATTATTACTCAAAGACATTTTATCAAATATTGAAGTTGGAAAAACTATAACGGTGAAATATTATATGCACCGCATAGGTAGTCATATGATTGTGTAACATTTAAAATCACAATAAATGAATAAATCATATAAACCAGTCGAGTATTGTGATTATTGTTTTCATTTTAAAGTGCAATGAGTACCGAGTTGAATTTTTTTTTGTTGCTGTAGTAGTACATCACCGCAGCAACGCGTATAAGTGAACGTAAAAAATAACTATCACTATTCGCGTCGAATATTCGACATTTGACCCGGACCCGAGTGCAAATCGATTACATAACCCATTGTCGGACTTACTACGCAGTCACCCAGGTTGGCGACGAGACAGGATATCCGACTGGAAGCTCCCGTCTGCGCGACGACGGTCGACGAGTTTTCCGTCAAAAACTTCGGTTTGAGTAGTGTCCGTTGGAGTTGTGCGTCGTCCAGTGCACTGCTTTGCGTCGTGTTCGTTACATCCGGTGTGGTCGCGGTACCCACCGCCGCGGTCGAGTTTGTCGTGTTCCGCGGCGGCAGCGCAGTGGAGATACCCCGCACGGGAGCCAAGGGTTTTTCCATAGGTTTTCCGCCAGTTTCCGGCACTGAATTTTTTTTCCCATCGCCTGTAACAGACAAGAATAATATTATTATTAATAATATTTTATCATGACCATCGTGCGACTGCACAAATAATATGACGAGCAAACAAATTTATCCATCTTTTAAAATATGAACCAGTTCTCAATTCATATTGTAATATTTTGTATACATAGTTATTCTTTTATGGTTAGCGGTGTGGTCGAGAGTGGACTCTGGAGAACGGTTATTCCCATTTATCCGTAAAGTAAAGAACAAACTGCATTATATATTATATAATGTTGTATTATAGTAAAATGATAAATAAAATAAATTATTATGTATTTAAACAATGACCTACGATCAAAACAGTGGAATATAACTTATAGTACCTATAAGCAGCTTTTAGCTTTTACCGTTATACATAAAATAATAATTATCATATTTTTCCGATGTCTTATTGTAATCCTAAAACGTATATTTTATTTGTATACTCAGGTCTGCCTAATACATACTATTTTCGCTTAAATATTATATTAAGATCCACAGGGTTAACGCATTTTTTATTTTAAGCGTTCGAAAGCAGTAATCGACTTCCGGTATGTTATGTGCACGATTAGCTATTTAGCAATGGGGTTTGTTTAAAGGTGTATTTTTAAATTTCTTCAAGAGTATGTATTATTATAATTTTTATTTTGTTTGAGGAGGGCAGGTTTTATCAGAGTTCAGGTATTGATGAAACAATTAATGGATTTGTTTTCGTTCATTAACAGTCTGTTATAATTTATTATATTTGAGAATTAACGTTAATTGTTTTGGCACATAATTAAACAAGTTAAAAACACAGTGGTTAAGTAATACTCGTTACGCAGAAAAATTAATGCCAGGCCGTGAAAATTCGGCGAATATAAATTTTCATTCAGTGTTATAATGCAATTCGTTTCATTTTCATGCGGTGAAAAAAAAATCAAAGACATCACTTTTATATTAATTTTACTTTCGTGACTCCGAAATAAGAGTGATTTATATTTTATTCATAAGACACGATACACAATGAACGTATAATATATAGATTATTATTATTATTTTATTATAATATATCTGTCATGCCAAACCGTAGTGGTACAACAAGTGCACCATATAACTATGATTCACCGACACGGCACGCGCATTCCGTGTATAGGTACATATATCGCGCGCGCAGTATAATATTATAGTGTGTGCGGTTGTTTACTTAATGAAATGTCAATCAAAACGAAATTCACGGTCGGTTCGCACACGCCACGTTCGGCAGTGGTAATCGCGACAAAAAGCGACCCGCAAAGACGGTGTTTAATTCAAAACAGTCGTTCCTACTAAGTTCTCGTGTATACGGTGTACATAGAAACCAACCGAATATTATAATATATGCGAATGATTTCGACCGTATTCAATGGCACACACATACACACATATATTATAATATAACGTTATACGGTCTCTGTTGCACCATTGGACGTTTGTACAACGCACACATGTGTATAGGCATACACATTTTCCAATACGCGTAATATATGTGTACGCTGTACAATATGTATATATACTACGTACAAGTATGTCGGGAAATAGTCCGGGAAATGCGGAGAGAACGCGCCCAGAGATATTTATTTATGTGTGGGGCGTGTGCGTTCGTTTCATGTGTTACATTCAAACGGGGCGGATTTAATATGACAATACGAGTTCCGTGCAATTAAGATCCCATTAACGACGTTAAATCTGCTATTCGAATTTTACGATTGAAACAATATAGCGTGTACACAGCAGGTATACCTATATAATATACTGTATTAGTTGCGGGCGTACAACACGATAAATGTAATATTATATTACGTTATTATCACTCCTTCGCGTATCAGAAGTGCCTTACACATCCCTAACCTACGCCCGCGAGTTCTTGATTTTTTTTTACATTAATATCAATTTTATTCGATACTAATTCGACAACTTTTTTTGATCATAGATCTCCCTCGTTTCCTCTCAACTACGCATCTGGAATCACTCACCGTGTAACACGGTTAATTCGGTTTGACATCGTTAAAACGATCGTTTCGTAATATCATTCGTCAGAGTATATACGCATAAAACGTATTTATTTTCAGTTTACGAAGAAAAGCACCGACGGTAGTTTTTTTTCTCTTCAATGGAGCATTGTATCGCAGCGACCATTTTGAATCGCACAGTTATACTATATTTACTATTATTATTTTTTATCGCAAGTACAGAAAATGTGTGTTTGGAAAAATGTGGTGCGGTAATGTATAAATGGATATTAATGTATCGATGGCCCCGCGAACACCGTAACATGGATCAGGAAAAAAAACATACGATTCACAATAACGATGAGTATATATTATATATATATATATATATATATATACATATATGGCTGGGGACCGTCTCTTTATATATTGTTGTTGAGAAACGTATTTTACATTCGCAAGGCGCGGTGGCGTGGTGAAAATGTAAATGAAAAACTAGTGACGGTTTTTATTTATCCAATCTGATATATACGTACGCCTTTTATCTCCCTCTCTCCTCTCCGCGTTCGTTTAAATTTGACGTCAAAAAGTCGCGTTATACTGATAGTGTGACAGGCGGCGCACAATCTTCCAGTGAAAATGTTAGTTTTCTATTCCCCCGCAGAGTAGGTATCGATATAAAAGTTTCGATGCTTTGAAAATACGCGCGGGCGCACTTGATTAATTCGAGGTCACCAAGAAGAAAAGAAAGGGAACAGAGATTGCAGATTTATGTGCGTGAAGTATTTTTAAACCGAGTAGCAATACTAGGTCAATATATAATTAAAACTCAAGGTAAAAAAAAACTATTTTACCATTATAAAATATAGTAGAGTGTAAAGAATTTACTAATTAACAAATAAAAACATTTTAAAAATCTACCAATAATATCGGATTGAATAATCATATTATATTATAAGATGATAAAGTCTCATTACAAAAATTCAGCTTAGATCTCGAGTATCGAAATCAACATTGATTTAAGTTTTCTAAAAAACAAACGAAAAAACTTACCAAAATTACTTGTACAAAAATAAAGATAAAACTATACTCATACATACATTTACGCATCAAAATCCTAGGAGTTGGAATCACCATCCAAACAAAAAACATTACGTTAGTACAAAAAAAAAAAATTGAACAACTACTGTTCTACTTACATTGTTATATTGCCAATGCTACAGCTATCACAGTTCTACAATACATCATACAATAACATATCTTAAACTACGATGAACAAAATTGGCTAATCCTCAGCCACTCACTAAGCGCACTAATAAGCCTCCAAATTTGATTCAACCTCAGTTAGATATCAGTTAAAATAGACAACTCAATGTGTTACATAAAAAATTCTTTAATATGAATTGTCGAGAACAACGGTAACATATTCAAGGTATTAAAACAAAAGATTAAACATTAAAATAAATTATACCAATAAATTAAGAAAAAATATTTATACCAATATACATCGAATTCAAAAAAAACATCTGTTCAATAGAAAGAAATGCCTGCAAAAAAAAAAAAATAGAAAGACGAGTCAGTATCAAATAGATTCAGAATTAGCTATACAAAGTTGACTTGTGATTTCTTAATAGCTAAAGAAGATTATCCAACATGGATTACCTGTGGAACTAAACTCACTATAAAACACATTTTTATTTATTTATTATTATATATTTTAATAGAATTATGCCAATACGAGACTAAAATTAAATAAAATAATTTACTAGATTATCATCATGAAATTTTAGGACCTCAAACTGAAGCAACTAACAAAATATTAAAGTTTTTTTCAACAAACCGGCTTATATAAACATATTATATATAGAAATTGTAAATTAAAAATAGCGAGTTTCCTTCTTCAAATCTGGAAAGTATTATTTTTAAATTCTTAGATGATTTTAAGTCTATGATTAATCCTCATCTACTCGCTCTTCTGACCATAGCCATTTCCATAGTCTCCAACTCTCTCCTTATTCTATTATAAAATATTAATCTTATTATCTAATTCTCATCCACAACTATTCCAGTCAATCCTTAAAAAATAATAGTGTATCTATCTGCTTAGATAAATTAAAAAAAAAAATGTAAAAATGTGTAAATAAAGCGTATTACTACTTTTTGACGAAGTATATTCACTAAAGGTCTTTTCGATATGTTATTCCTGGCCGTATATTATTATAACGATTATCACGCTTATTTTTAAAATTAAAACAGATTTTCTAATAAAGAATCATGTTAAAAATAAAATAATAATAATAATATATCAACTCGATGATTATGTTAATACGTCAATAACACTTGATGTTGAAGTGAAAAGATAAAAAAAAAATTGCGTTTCAATTTATTAAAACGCAAACATAGTACTTACCATTAATAATCGTTGTTGTTTTTTTGTCAAAAATATACGTAAATAAAATACAAATATCAAGTTATCAAAAAAAATTATTATATATTATAAGTTTTTCGAAGATTATCTACTTTGTATATTGTTTTATTTTTATTTACGTGTTTATAGATTTAACGAGTTATTTTTTTCGTTTAATGGTCAGGTTTAAGGTATTTTTTTGACGGATTTTATTACAGAACCTATTAAGAATATAATATTTAGTTTGGAAAAAAATCACTCTGTAAATTAATTGAGCTAATTTATTTATCATAAATAATTATATAAACTCGCTATGATTGATATTTTGTTTTAATTTGTACATATCTTAGTTGCAACATAAATAATTATAATACCGAAGTTAATGATTTCATGTGTCTGTAAGAAAAAATTCAATGAGTGGCAAATCGGGGACATTTAAGGACATTTAATGGGTATACCACGCCCAACCAATTTGCTAGGAAATACGAAATAGGTATATCTAAATCTAACTTGACTGACTGATTGATGGTATATGTATATTATGTATAATAATGTGAAATAAATGTATTTTTAAAATGAAAAAGTTAAATATTTTTCATAAAATATATTTAATGTTATTTCAGAGCTAAAAAGATTGTTTAATTATTAAACAAAAATTATATTTTCCAGGACGTTTTGTAGCTTATGAAAAGTTATAATAATTTTGGTTTAATTAATATTTGTTTATTATCAGTAGCTCATTTAAACTACAATTACTTTTTTCATAATACATTTTTGGGAAAAAGGACCGGAATGTCCTCAAAAATGTAACTTTGATAAAGTTGTGTTCACTTCAAAATATAATATACCAGGAAATTTTTTACAAACTTGACAAATGTTTTCAAGTTTAAAATTATAATTTACTACTATCCTTTTCTGAAATAGTTGTAATGAAAAGATTGTCAAATTGCCGGTCACACACGATACCGCCATATAAAAACCATTTTTACATCAATTTATATGATATAATTTAATGTTTTTAAACTACTAAGTTTTAGTGAGTAATAATATTAATATTAAATTTAAAAAAAACTTACTAGAGTAATTTTCATTTCAAAAATGCCGTTAAAACCTAGTAGAATTTTTATGAAATGTTGTTGTTATAACATTAGATAAAAACAGTAGAAAAGGTATATTTTTTTAAACATGTTACAATTATACTCAGATGGAAAAATAATCCTCGTGAATCTAACGGGATACGACCCACATGTTTCTGTCAGAGTAATAAAAAAAAAGAGAATTTCAGTAAAGCTACTTATTATTTAATGTCTGGAATTTAATTTATGCATTTTTTTCTTGACGGTCAACACGTAAGTTAAAAATTCAAGAGAAATTAAATATTTTATATAATCATATTATAATAAAACTAATAAATATTAGTTTTTAAATTTGTAACTTTGGATGAATTCGTTAATATCCAACTATGATTATATTAAATAACCGGATTAATTTATTTTTAAATATCTATGCGTAATTATTATTATGCATTTATTAATTTTAGTATTGACAATTATCAAGACATCAGCAGTTTTATTCCAAGAAGTTAGCCAATTTAATTTTCTTGATTTGAAATTTATAAAATACGTGTATTCAAATTGGAAAACTACAGAACAATTTTTTTTTAATTTTACTTGTATTCCATAAAAATAATTTTTATTACAGTGGAAACTCTATTCATAAACACTTTTCAAAAGTAACTTTTTAATTATACGTAAATATGTGGTATAAAAGTATTCATTTTTCAATAATTAAATACATACATGAATGATAAATATATTGCAGTAAATTTAGTATAGTATAATACATAATACATAGTGACTTTAAATTACGTATAATAAATAATATAAATTTTAATGTGTAAATGTATAATCAATTTTTTTTTTGTACTTAATAATGTTTTAAGTTTTTCTATAGCACTTCCCTATAGTGAACATTTTATAATTCTTCCCAAAGTTATAACTATTTAAAGGTTTGCTCAATAATAAACAACTCCTTAAACTGGACATTTCTAAATTTCCGATTACTTCCTGTATAGAAGTTTTGTATTGTATTATACCTATGTATGTATTTTGTGTACTCAATATTCAAGTGTGATTGTTGTATAGAAGTGTATTGTGACATTAAAGAATATTATACATATTTGAAAGATTACATTGTTATAAAGTCAAAGATTCATAATATTATTATAGGCAGTTATGGTTATAATACCAGAAATCTCAATTTAAACTAAATAATATTTTTTTAAATAGTTAGCGCTAACTGTAATTTGTTTGATTATAAAATTGGTTTTAAATTCAAGAATATCAAAAAGATGTGTGAAGATAACATAATAATAAATGTCTAAATACTTATTTCATAAAAATATCGTTTACATGAATAGTAATGAGCGATTATTCGAAAGTCAGTTAAATTTAATAACAAATCGAATATGGTGTATGGTTATTAATATTATAAATGGCTTGGGACAGATAGATAATTTAACAGTTTAAAAGCATAAATCCGTGGCACTACGACTTTATGAACTAGTGAAGAATGTTGAATTTTGGCATACTGTGGGTTTTTTTTTTGTATTATGTATGCATTCATGTGGTTATGCCCTATATTGTATTTTATAATCAATTCCTTTTTAGAAAATGGAAATTAAGAATTTCTTTAACTTAATATACTTTTTTATAGCAATCAATTATTATCTTTATTTAAAAGTTAAAACTGATTTATATAATAATGATTTTTAAACAATATAGGTATTTTGAACAATCATTATTTTAATATCTCCTTTCTACACTATTTTAAAAACTAATTAACATTTTGGACTTTGACTATTATATAGTAACACTTTAGGTAACTTTATAGAATATAGACTATATATTTTAATTTAAAAATCATTGATCAATTTCATATATGCACATTTTTGAATAGTTTTATTTTTGTAATATTTTAGCTATTTTAATTTTCAAATTTTTCTTTGCGTTTTTGAAAAAATTTATAATTATATTGTTGAATGTATTTATAAAGTTATAAATAACCAGAAATTAACCAGACAAATCATGCGTTAATAAAAAAATAAATACTAATTCTAGTACAACGTTTGATATTCAACAGTGATATTGGCGTAAAACTAGTTTATTAAAAATAATATTTATCAGAGAGGCGTACTGGTAAAAAGTTTTCAAACAAGATCGAGTCGAAAATGTATTCATTAAATTATTAAAATATTTAAAATAAATATTTTCACAACTGACTTAAATACTTGAAAAGTTAAATAATTTTTTTATCAAATATCGTAATGGGTATAGTAAATTAAGATTTGGTACTAATATTATGTAAATACGCCCTATAAATTATGAAAAATAGTCTAAAAAATGTACTTTTACATAAATACCATATATTTTAAATTATAAAGAATACAATAATATTTATTTGCTTAATAACTCCAACGGAAATTTTATAGTGCATAACAAATGTAGGTAAAATAATTTAAGATAAAATTATTGAAACACATCACAAGTGTGTAATTGAATATATTTTTTTTAAAAATTAAATTCTTATATTAATTTTTTTCATCCTTTTCTCGTATCATTCGGATATACTAGGCGTATTATAGGTTTGCGTTCGACTAGAAAAATGATAACGAAACGTATATGAACCCCAAATCAATAATAATATAACGTATCCGTCGTCGAACGGCGATAGTTCTGTGAATACGCGTAGTGCCGTAATAGCTGTCGTACATATATTATTATTTTATAAGTCCGCGGAGACTGCACCCCCCACTCTACCATTCAATCGAGGGCTTAAGCTATTGGCGAACGTGACGTTTTCGAAACGGCGTCGACGA
Organism: Rhopalosiphum maidis; assembly: GCF_003676215.2. NCBI lineage: Eukaryota > Metazoa > Arthropoda > Insecta > Hemiptera > Aphididae > Rhopalosiphum > Rhopalosiphum maidis. Next base: position 38,555,885 of record NC_040880.1, on the reverse strand, counting down.
CGTAAGCCCGCACCGACTCCTCGTGCCCGGCGTCCCATACCGCCCTTAACCTCCCCCGAAAGAGCAGCGCCGGAATACGGGTCTGGTCGACGGGGTAGCTTTGCGTGCGGCATACACGTAGAGACTTTCGGTCTCCGTCCGCTGGGCCGATACCCAATTAATCACCATAGCGGCACCGACCGGGTCCCCGTGCGGTTGCCGTCGATCGTATTTCACAGGTCAGTTGCCGGTCGACCGTGTCAAACGTCGCAGACGCGGCCGTGTACGCAGCACGCGCATTACACTATACAGTGTGATTCACCGGCACACGTCTTATACCCACTTCCGTTCTTTTAATTTAATAGTAAATGCATTCAAATCCAGTTTGAAAATCCAGAGTAGTTACAAGTCGGCGCATGCTCAGATTTCTCACCAGAACTGAACCCTATAGAACCTAGAACTGATTGCCGGATTGTGGCGGGAGGAGGAAGCGGCCCCTCATTGATTACAAATGTTTACAAATTTTAGAGAAAAATGTGAATGCCGTACATTTACAATTAACGACATTCTGTACGACGCGATATATCCGTGTATGACCATTATATGCATAGGTGAGGTGAGTAAGAGGTAACCACAATAAAATAGACAAAAGAATAAAACACATATATTCTGTAATACACATCATAGAATTATATTATAACATCATCAGGACGACGAGTTTTATTTTTTAAGGGAATAATGTACTCGCAGGTTTTCGCCGAAGATTTTAATAAAATACAACTGATAAACAAATTCACAGTCATTTAGTTGTGTAGTGGGTGTCTACAAGAGATACGTTTTTGAAGTGTTACGTTATATACGACGCATTACAAATCCAATAATACGACAATGACAATTCCGATGAAGAAAATCCCCCTCGAGTTAACATAATGTAAAATTGGGTAATCGTGATTTCACCACATTCTTCGTGTATACGATTGATAATATTGTCACACCCAAATTATGTCACTCAACTGTTGTTATAATTAATTTTAACGCATGATCTCACAAGTCGACATATTATAATAATATATACAAGTTACCTATGGTATCTATCTGCGTCTATCGCAATTACGTTACACTAGTGCCAATTATAGAAGTCAGTAAGTCACCCGTGATTTGGCATAATATAATATATTATGCTAACGGGGTGAATACTCAATTACCTACGCAATACCACATTGTAGGTATGTGGATGTGTAGGTAGTGTATCATATTATATTATATTGAAAGTAGCGATAGACCGATAATGTTTAATTTAGAACTTATCGGCATAAAAATGATCGATAATAATAATCCTAATCATGCTATATTATACACTTAATATTGTTGACAATAATAAAAAGTCTTTCCTTTTTTTTTTTTAGAACGTTTGACGATTTCTTTCATAACTCATGAGTAAACTACCTATATCGTTTTTGATACACGTATTTACATTGGAAACCGCTGTGAATGAACCAACCATCTTTTAAACTAGAATAAAACGTAATAGATATGATCTTTTGATTGACGATGATCAAATAATATACAGTCAGATTCGCTTATAACGATTTTTTAAGGACCTAGGGAATCTGATCGTTATAACCGAACTTCGTTATATCCGGATCATAAAAACTAACATGATTTTTTTGAAAAATTGATTTATTAAACACATTTTTTACTGTATAATTTTATTTAAGATTACATATATTAACATTCAAGGTATTTATATAAATTTTAGTAAAAGTTCACATTATAATACATATATAGTATATGTTTACGATTGTTTGATAAATAACCTATAATAGTAGTTTGTTTATAATTTGAATAAGATTTTTTAACATAGGTAATTAGAAATATTATTTAATGTCATTGATACGTCTGGCGCATTTATATCACTGTTTACCGAAACAAAAGTACGCACCTGATCAATATAAAAATACATTTCCGAAATGGATGGTACTTTGAATACGATTTCTTCGTCTGCTTGTTCATTACTTTCATCATTATTTGCATTCAAAATTGACTTGACAATTTCTTCTTCATTGGGTTCTTCGTTGGTCAAAAGAGCATCATCAACCTCCGCAAAACTTTGTATGTTTTCTTCAGAAAAGCACTCTGTGTCCAAATTATTTTCACTTACTATTTCTGTTTCGTCGTTTACCAAAGCCTTGAATCCAGCGTGGTGGAAACAGTTTCTTATTGTAGTGGTAGAAACATCATTCCGTGCATCAGAGATCATTAAAATTGCATCAAATACTGAAATTTTAATATCTTTTCCCTGTTTCTCTTGATTGATAATTTTGAGTACTAGTTTTTTCCGAAATTTCACTTTTATTGCTTTAATAATACCTTGATCCATAGGTTGCAACACAGAGGTCGTGTTTGGAGGGAGAAAAACCAACTTTATAAATTAATTTTGAACAGGAGGATGAGCCGGACAATTATCTACAGTCAATAGGATATGTCGTTTTTCCTTTGCTAGTTGTTTATCCCATTTTTTTAACCAGTCGGAAAATATGTCTCTGGTCATCCATGCTTTTTTATTGCTTTTGTAGCCGATTGTCAAGTTTTTGACATTTTTAAAATATCTCGGAGTTTTAGATTTTCCAATTACTAACAATTTTTTTTGCAAGAACCAGTCATATTAGAGGTTACAAGAACCGTGGTCGCTCTTTAGATAATTTACCACCACTGCATGTTTCCCCTTTAAAAAACGTAATGTTTGAGACGGTGTTAGACGATAAAACAATCCAGTTTTATCAGCATTATAAATGTCACAATCTGCATAATTTTTACGTAAATAAGGCCAAACGTGTTCTAGCCAATTTTCCGAAACACCAACAGAAACGCTTGACAATTCTCCACTTATTTTTCCAAAAACGATATTATGTCTTTGACGAATACGGGTAATCCAAGAAGAAGAACATTGAAAATCAATTTTATTAAAACGCTTCCCGAATTCGGTCGCTTTTTCTTGAAGTATCGGAACACTTATTAGAATATTTTTAGATCGTTGTATTTTAAACCTTTCCAAGAGAGCCTGATCGACGTTTTGATGTTGAATACATTTTAATCTTTATTAGATTAAATTAATTATTATGGATACATTTTAATCTTTATTAGATTAAATTAATTATTAAATTTTATTATTAGATGTCACGTCTTTTTGAAAAACGCTTTTTATTTGGTCTTTTGATTTCAATATGGTAGATAGTGTTGATTCCTAGCTCTTGACAAAGATCTTTATTAGAAACACCACTTTCTAAATGTTCAATTATTTTCATTTTTTCAGCAATAGTGAAACAGCGTCTTCTTTTATTTGACATTCTTAACTTATTTGGAACGTGTCTAAACGGCGACTAAACGACTAAGAAACGTATGCTGTATACAATACGGTCGTACAAAACACATTATCTGTTACAGATAAGATTAAAAATTATCGATTTGGACGAAATCAAATTTATTACAAAATATACTATACAATATACTACAATATAATATTATTAATCGCTATAGGTGATTATAAAAACCAATTTTCGTTTTAAAATAACATCGCTATATCCGGATTACCGTTATAACCGATATTGTTATATACGAATAAAAGTACTACACATAACATATAAAACCAACCAAATATATTACTTGGAATCGTTTTACCCGGAATATCGTTATATACAGCATCGTTATACGCGAATTTGGCTGTAAATGAAACATGGTATAGTTTATTAAATTACTGATTCACTACACATACATTTTGATTAATGACTAACTGAGTATGCTCATCGTTAATTTTTTTTATATTTAAGACCTGTTATATGAATATAGTAAAAAAGAGCATAATATATTTTTTTAGTTTAAAAGTGTTCAGTTAACATGTTCAATATCATAATAACTAACAATCAATTATCGTATTGGGTTTATTACAGTTCTCTCGTCTGATTAAATCACTACAACAATATATATTAGCAAGTCTGTTTCGGTAATCACAATGATAAATTTAGACATCGTAATAGTAATACAAATACGTTATTTGTATTAGTTTTCTTTACTCTCTCTTTCTTTTAATATCTATACACTATACAGGATGATTCACCAAATATGTTCAAATTTTTTCTTAAATGTTGCAGAAATTTAGAATTTGATTTTAAAATTTTTAAATATATTTAAAGGCTATATTTTAAAATTTTTGATTTTTTTGTACTACTTATGGAGTATACTACGGAGATACAAACTTTAATATCACATCTGTAAAACTATTTTTAAAAACTTTTATCTTTAAAAGATAAACATTTAAATAAAAAAAACTAATTGCTTACATTTTAAGTTAATGCTCCTAATGATTTAAAATGTATTTACTACATAATTTACAGCAAACAAAGAATTATCATTTGAAAAACTGAAGTTTATATTGTCACAGGACACTCTGTAGTACAAAATATTTTCAAGAATTTGAAAATATGTTCTTTAAGCACGTTTAACATGTTAACAATCATAATTTGAGTAAGCATGTTTGGCAACTCACACTGTATACGTTAATTATACACACAGGTTTATGGATGAAATCCGAAAGGCAATGCATTACTCGATGACATAGGATCGTACATGGATACATATCGTTTAAAATTGTTACTCTGTTGATAATGATTATGATATTATTATCTGCCATCACACGATTCTAATGTTTAACATCGTTGCCATGTATAAAAAAAAAAATCAATAATTCATCAAGGAATAATATATTATAAAATGCAAAATGAAAAACATGAAAGCGATAACACCATGCGTGGGGACGAATCATTACTTACATTTTATATATTCGTACAGCAGAATAGAACAAAAAAAAAAAAACCAATTTTCGTGTGGGCTGCACTTAACGCTTAACGTGTAATAAATGTGGGTGTAAGTATATCTTTGGATGTAAAATTGTAAGTTATGATTTGCCAAAAACTGATAATGGAAGCCCGCGTGATTCTCTTTTAAATTTCTATGGGTAAGCCCACAGCATGAACGCACTTGCATGCAAAACTTATGAAAAGAAGTTAGTGTAGTCTGTGAAACTTTTCGTCGTCGACATCGTGATCTTATTATTTTTTCCTGATGTCCCTCGTTTCAAACGATGATGGTTGAATAAAATCATCGCATAATAATGACAAAGACGATGATGATCTTATAGTTATAAAATAACAATAATTCATCATCGTTCGGTGGTCGTGTGAAATCCGTTGCTTACTTCTCCCTTGAGAAACACGCTATTGGTGATAGAGAAAGCGAAAACGTGATCGTAACGCAAAACTTCATGTAAATTATTATTGAGACAATTACGGTGGTCGGTTTGAAGGATAACGTTAGTTCGTTGTATTCATATTACGACGAGTTGACGGTATGTTAATCTTGTATTTTTTAATAATAAAATAAAAATAATGGGTCGTAAATGTGAAGTAATACATTTTATATAAGTTAAGAATAAACTTTAAAAAGGAAAATTTAGTTGTAAATTTATAACTAAATAACTACTAGTTTGAAATTTGATTTTTGTAAATCACGCTCAATCCGTAGAAAAATATTTTTATTTAAAAAAATTTCCATAAAAAAAGTGATTTTTTTCCAAAAATGTTTCACGTAATAGATTTAAAATACAGAAAAAATTAACACACATATGTTGCAGTGGTAAAACCCTAGAGAAATTGTTGATATTGCAACAGCGGCAAGAGCCACAAAGGTTGGCGCAGTAAAAAAGAATTGTAAACTACGATTACATGTTACAACGTACGGTTTTTCTATTTTTTTTTAAATTTTATTTTTTTTACGACATCTTTGAAATTTCCAGCCACTCTTTTGCACGAGTACGAAAAACGAAAAAAAAAATGTTTGTAAGCGATTGTGACGTTTCATATATCGTTAAGCACAAAAAGAAAAAATATATATCGAAAACATAATACGCGTTTCACTACGACATACCTATACGGTTTTAAACACGTACGCAATGTGAATTGAATAGAAAAGGCGCCGGGGCGTATAATATTATTATTATCATCGTATATTATTACACACATACATACACACGCCTATTTGTATAATAATATTGTTACGAATAAGCTACTACGTCACATATTGTTGTTACTCGTATGGGCAAACACACATTGTGGACGGAAGACGAACTCCAAACTACCTCAAACCGTGTAATACGGTTCTAGGCGACTTGCAAATAATTTATCTATTAACTTAGTACAGCACGTGTTATTATTACAGCGCAATATCTATTTCACGGAAACAGAAAGTTGTTTTATAGTGTTTTTGTTTTTAGATATACCTAGATAATATTATACGGTGGTTTCCGAAAGTTTCGTATCACCCAAATTATTCATCTCTGTGGCAAATCAATGTACATAAATGTATGTATACGAGAGTTGTTCAATAGTAATCTCTAAGATGTGTATGCGATCGAATGGGAATTTGTATTGATTGTGCTGTTGAAAAACTGAATTTAAATAAATTGTGGTGCGTAGAGAACTTAAGAATTTATTTAGAATGATGTCAAACTCTTGAGAAAATATATTGTATACCTTATATAGTTAAAATTAATATTTTAATGCTCTAAAAAACACCAAAACTGCATTTATACAGTAAATGGTAAAACATTCCCAAAATATGTTATATAATATTTTATAAAATGCTCTTAAAATAAATAACTATGTTATACACAATATAAGTATGAAAAAAGCAATTTTTAGATAATAAAAATAAAATTTTAGATTTACTTCTAAAATATACCAACTATCAAAGAGACATTTACAACAATGTTAGTAAAGAATTATAAAATATGTTGAATTTATAATATTAAATTAAAAAATATGGTAGAACTAGGGAATATTTTTAATTTTTAATTTTAGATTTCGTGTACCAATAAAAAGATTCATAATCACTAAAGAAATTTTTCATGTGTAAAATTTAATATGTGAACAAAAATAAAGAAACATTTTAGGATTTAATAAAATTGTAAAAATATAATACATAACAAATATAATAATATTTATTATATATTATAATATAATAATGTTTTGTTGATGTTTGAATTGTATTGCATATTTTAATCCATATATTATCATGAATATCGTAAAAAATATAAAAATTCTATATAGCTTTATACATAACCTTCTTATGTATAAAATATAATGTGTACCTATATACGGTGCGTGCGTTTTCTATAAACAGCTTTAACAACGGAACAGTGCCGTAGAGTTTATAGTTCATAATTTCACGATACAAATACGTCTTGTGTAAAAATAAGACTATATTTTGTCGGAATAACAACGATAAACACGATGATAATAATAATAATTAATATAACAATTTGTAATGAATGAAAAAGTAATCCTAATTTGATCGGGGACGATTAAATCTTTCTAGATTCATTACCTGTTAAATAATTATAATTTATTAATATTACCTCTCTGATTCTTGTGTCCACTCGCTTGCTGAAACCGCAATTCGTATTCAAGATGCAGCGTAAGGTGATGGATAGAAATATTGAAATAATTAAGCTTTTTTCATATTAACTATTATAATTTTATTTGACTTATAGTCACGAAACTTGACACACACGTTTTAATTTAATATATATTTATAACCGATACTTCACTTATGACATATTATTGTACGAACGATCTGAGTGGTTCTGAGTACTCGCCTTTACCGTCCGCACAATAATGTGTCAAATGTGCGAGTGCCTTGACCAGCAGATCGGAGTCCTTATATTCTAATGCATTGTTTTGTGTGTGTATGTATGTGTGTGTGTGTGTGTGTGTGTGTGTGTGTGTGTGTGTGTGTGTGTGTGTGTGTGTGTGTGTGTGTGTGTGTGTGTGTGTGTGTGTGTGTGTGTGTGTGTGTGTGTGTGTGTGTACAATATTTTATCGTTAAATGGCTAATTATAATTATTTTAAAAGATATGATGGCTTATGTGCACATCATTACATCCACCCTAGCCTTTTTCTGATGCGTCCTCGCATCAAAAGTTGAGAATAACAAATAATTTTAAATCATAAAAGCATGAAAGTTAAACAATGAAAATTATAAAATTAGATACGTAATGTTTTTTTTTTTTTTTTTTACACATTTGTTAAACATACTTATGAAAACATATAGATTAATAATAACAGTTACAATTATAGTTGTATAATGAAATATATATATAATATAAAAAGGTGTAATAATAATGTTACAAATGTGTACATGTTTTCAAAATAATAATTAATATGCAACATTACTAAGAATTTATTACATTTTTTTTTTTTTTTTAGATAGACATGTAGTATGACTTGGTTGAGGGTTGAGTTGATTATGTTTCTTGGCATTTATATGGAATTTGCATATGACTGTGTAGTTGGATTTCAAATGCTTTAACTTGTTTATACGGATAATTTTCTGATGTTTGGATATATAGTTTTTTGTTTTGAGTTTATGATTGATTTATTTATTTTGCCTTGTGAACTGTGATTTTGATTCAAAATTAAAAGTGGTTGCTCTTGTTGTTTATCCTGTTTTTGTTGTTGTTGTTCTTTTTTTTTTGCTTTGTGCATAATGAAATGAGTGATGCTTGTAAATATTCCTGCTATTAGTTTTATGCTTAAACCGAATGTTTGATATAAAAGAGAAATACTAATTCCTGTGTTAATGCATGTTAGAATTATTTTCCATACAAAGAATATTCCTAGCAAACCGGATATAAATTCGCCAAAGACGGTAAACCAGCCCCACATTTTTTTTAGTTTATTGTCAACCATATTGCTTATGGTGTTTTCGTCAATCAATGAGTTAAGATTTAATCTGTGATCCATCATTGTAAAGCCCATGGTTTGCCTTGCTAAGTTTTTTTGAGATGCTTCTATTTCTTGGGGTAGTACTAGATATTGTTGGAATTGTTTCATGGTGTCATAATTATAAATTCCAGCAGTCATTAGATGTTCAATACTTTTGTATGTCCATGTCCATTTTGTAGAAGGTTTAAGAGTTTGAGGTCTTTTTATTTCTCTGATATTTTGTGATGTGGTATACCATTCTCCGTCAAGTAAAAATGCAGATGGTAATATATGATTACAATCTAACTCTGTTCCAAATTTTTGTATAGTTCTTGTTTTGGGTGCCATGAAATATGATTGATTATTGTAAATAACTGGTAATTCGTCATAACAAATTGTAATTTTTTGTGAAATTTCGACTTCTACTGGCTTACATTTCAGTAGGTATATGATTTCTCCAGCCTTTAATGCAGTATATCCCGGACCTTCGCCCATGGAGTATGCAAATTCAGATAAGCTATAAGTGGCTAATGTTAGTCTGTTTAGTAGTACTTTACGTTCTAATTCACATTGTTTTTGGATTAGATCTGTGTATAAAGTTGTTACTGATGCTTTGAAACGGTTGTCAATGTATACCAATTTAGTATTTATATATGCCATTAAATCTATATTTTGTGGATGTATATTTTTGGTTTTAAAGTAATGAAAAAATAATGGATCTGTAATTATAGTTAATTGAGAATGATCAGTTTGTGTAGCTGGTATATTGCATATATATGTTGATTTTATTTGTTGTAGGGCAAAAACAATTTGGTCCGATTCTACTAGATATGTTCGAGTGGTTTTATCATTACTCGAAGTTATTAATGTTGCAGGTCCGTCATATAGAATGGTGAATTCATGGGTTTCACAATCATAATTATTTGCGTCCCATACTACCTCCCCTTTATAATTATCCAAACCGTATTGGTTGGATAATTTTAAAGCTGAACCGGTTGGGAGGGTTAATGTGTTTTGTTTGTGGTTTACCACGGCGAATCCTTCTGTAAGAGTGATTTTATAGTTAGCTTGAACTATAGCTTCATTCCATGTACCTTTCTCAGATGAAAATGTAGTGCCTTTGCAATTTCCATGTCTGTCTACAAAACCAGCCACTGTAACGGATGATAATGTTGTTTCGTTAATTTTTAAACCTGTAATTATCCCTCCGTTTGGTAGGTGGTATGTTAGTTTTTTGGTGTATTTCATAGCACCGAGCACTACCTAATTCAATTATTTCTGTGAAGAATCCATTATCAACCATTTGAGCATCTTCTAAAAGTGAACATCTACTTATAAAGTAGTTTATTATTATTGAGCATGTTTTATAGAGTATTAAATAAGTATCTGTTTTTTGAAGGAGTTGAATTCTTTGAATTAATTGGGTGTTGACTTCTGATGGTGGTTCGCATGGTTCCACAGAGAGGCTATTGAATGATGTTATATTGATTTTTGGTCCATTACAGTCATATGCAATAAAACCATGTGCCATGTGTAATTGCAGGAGAATGAGTAGATGTGCGAACTTCATTATGATTATGTTGAATGTTGAATGTGAAATTCTGTTTTACAATTTATAAAATATATATGAAGTAGAATACAATAGTTTCTAAAACATACGTAACATAATATAAATAGTTTTAATACTAATAAATAATTATATATAATTTATGTTATTTGCTATAATTGTTGTAAATTATTATTAAGTTAAAATTAAAGTTCTTCTTTTTTATGTAATACTTTTATAAAGAGTACTAAATTTTTTGTGATTTTTATATACTTTATAATATTTATTATTCATATATCTTTATACGATTACTTATTATACTATGTTGTCGTATTTGTTGTTTTTTACAAAGAATTAATATGCTTCTGCTTATTTAGGCTAGTTTACCTTTATATATTTTTATTTTAATATGGTGTTTATTTTATTTTATCTTTTGTCTCAATGGAGTTTAGGTTATTGTAAATTAAATCATTCATATGATTTTTTATTTATATAGTTTTAACACATATTATTATTATTATATACCTATATACATTCTTTTAATTTCTTAATATTTAGATGCTAAGAACTTAGAACATTTGAAAAAAATTTGGCATGAAAATATTTTTACTATTTTATTTATTGACATCCAATTTAATTAATCATATTCAATACGTATATAATCGTGCATACCTAAAAATATATTATGTTTTCACATTATACAGTGTTTATTATAATAATTTGATTATATGGTTATTAAATTATTTTTTTTTTACAATTCTATTACCTTATTATTTATATTTAAAAAAAAATTTTATTTATTTATTTTTTATTTTTACATGTTTGATATTTTATTAATTATTATTTTTATTTTGTTCGGCAACGATAGTTAATTATCAGTATTTTCTCTTGAGTGATATGGTTTAAGGCGCCTAACGTGGATTATATCTTCAGTTATTTTATTATTTAATACAAGTTCAATTTTATAACTTAGGTCATTGACTTTCTCTAAAATTTTGAAAGGGCCTCTGTATTTTGGACCTAATTTGGGAGATTTCCCTACTTCTAAAAACGGGAATTTTATAAGAACTAAGTCTCCTGGGTTAAAACTAATTATTTGATGTAATTTGTCGTGATACTTTTTTTGGTTCTGTTGAGCTATCGAAACTATATTGGGGATTTTATTTCGTATTTCGTTTAATTCAATTAATGACTTTTTTATATCGTATGGTAGATTCTCTGGAATTAATTTATTGTCAATTGGAAAGTATGGTTCGAAACCATGCATTAAATAAAAAGGACTATATTTTGTACTAGTTTGTGGGGTGGCATTATAACTTAGTGTTACGTATGGTAAATAATATGACCATCTAGATTGATTATTATCTTCTATGTAATTTTTTAGTGAAGTAGAAAGGACACCATTAACCTTTTCGACCAGCCCCTGTGATTGGGGGGAGTAACTTGTAGATAAAACTTGTTTTATGCCTAAATTGTTACATGTATCTTCTACGAGTTTATTTTTAAAGTGAGTACCTCTGTCGGAAGAAAATATTTTAAAACATCCCCAAAGGGATATTATTTGAATAATAAATTTGACTGTTGATTCGGCAGAGGCTGAAGCGACTGCTTTAGTAAATATGAACTTAGTATTATTACATGCAGCTACTAATATGTATTTTTTTTTATTGCTAGTTGTTAAAGGACCTAAATAATCAAACGTTACTCTATCTAATGGTCTATTTGATAATTGTATAGGCTGTAATTGACCTATTGGTTTGCCTTCTGATTTTTTATTTATTTGGCATTTATGGCACGTTTTTATAAATTCAGTAGTATCTTTAACCAAATTTTCCCAATAATATTTATTTTGTATTTTATGAATTGTTCTTGTTATACCGGTATGACCTCCCGTAGGTGATTCGTGATATGATTTTAATATATTATTAATTAAAGATTTTGGAATTACTAAAATTGGTACGAAATTTTTAGGAGGGGTAAATTTTTTGTAATATAAAATCGTATTTAATAGTATAAATCTTCGTGTTTTTCTTTTTATATTTATAGGAATATTTTTATTATTTGGTTCTGTTATTGCTTTAATTATATCAGAGCAAAATTTGTCTTTAGTTTGTTCATTTTTTATATTGTTTAAATCTAAATTTATTTGTGTATGTTCATCTTCAATTTTCACATCAATTTTATTAATTGCATTCCTAGATAAAGCATCTGCTATTACATTTTCTTTACCTTTTTTGTAAACTATATCAAAATTGAAATCTAATAATTTAAGTGTTAATCTAGCTATTCGAGCAGAGGGAATTTTCAAATTTTTGTAGTATTGGAGACTTATGTTGTCGCAAAAAACGGTAAAATGTCTTCCCCATAAATATTCGCGAAAGTAAGTTATTCCAAAACATAAACCTAAAAGTTCTAAGGTAGTCGATGAATATGTTTTTTCATTGTCCAATAATTTACGCGACGCATAGCCTATCGGATGCAGTATATTATTATCATCTGGTTGTTCAATATAAGCTCCCAATCCCATTATTGAAGCATCTGTTGTTAGAAAAACAGGTTTATCGTCATTAAAGTGTTTCAAAAGTGGCTCAGATATTAAATATTTTTTTAATTTTTGAAAAGATTCTTCATGTTCAATTTTCCAATCAATTTTTTTGTTATCTCCTTTTATAAGTTCAGTGAGGGGGTGAGCTATTTTTGCGAAATCTTTTACGTGTTTTCTGTAATAAGAACACATTCCTATAAATGATCTAATGTCTTTTTGGGTTTTTGGTTGCTTGAACTCAGTTATTGCTTTTGTATTTTTATTCATCGGTTTTATACCTTCACGAGTTATTATATGACCGAGTAATTCAATTTTGTTATTAAAAAGGAAACATTTACTTGTTTTTAGCGAAAAATTTAATTTATCCATTATTAATAAAGCTTGGTTTAAATTACTAATAGCTTGTTCAAAATTTTTACCATAAGATGCTAAGTCATCAATGTATATTATGAGAGATTTATATAGTAATTCTGAAAAGGCTTCATTTAATTTTCTCTGAAAGATGCTTGAGCTAATTTTTAGGCCTTGTGGGATTCTAGTAAATGTGAATAATCCATGACAAGAAGTGAATGCAAGTTTGTATTGGTCTTCTTCTTTGACAGGCAATTGAAAAAACCCGCTATTAAAATCTAATGATGAAAAATATTTTGATCCTTCTAGAGCTCTTAATAAATCTGTAGTTCTAGGTAAAGGATATTGATCTGCCTCGATTCTATCATTTAGTTCTTTATACGAAACTACAAGCCTGTAGGAGCCTTTTTCTTTTTTTTTTACCAAGAAGGCTGGAGCTGCAAATTTTGATATTATGGGACGAACAATATTTGCATCAAGTAATTTGTCTAATTGGATTTTTAATTCTTCACGTTGCTGTGGGGAAACTCTGTGGGGTGCATTAAATTTGGGGTCCGTATAATTTGGTTTTAATTTAATTTCACAGGGATCTATATTGGCACATTTTATATGTGAAGTGTCTGTTGTAAAAAGATGAATAAATTTTTTTATTAATTCAACTGCTTTTTTGTGTTGATATTTATCGAGGTGTGGGGATATATTTATTATGGTTCCTTCATTGTCCATAAGTATTTCTCTGTCGTCGTAATTATTCGAAATTGTGTTTGGTATTTTTGTGTGATTTTTTATTGATTTAATATTGTCGTTATCATTTAAAGGCTTTTGGGTGTCTATGAGGTCATTTGGAAGTGTGCTATTATTGATATTGTTATTTTTCTTTATGTTATTTATCAGTTGTTGTAATGTCGGTATGTTATTAATGACAATGTAATTATGCGGTACTTTGTTTGATGGTTTATCTGTCTTTGTCCCGGGGACCCAATGCGTATTTTTATTGACATTATACAAAACGATTGCGGGCCTATTATTATAATTTTTCTTTTGATAGATAATTGCTGTTTTATTAGTGTCATTGTAAATATAAGTGTCGTGTTTATAATGATTAGCGATTGCGGCTAATTCGTCATCAGACATCCAATAATTAGGCAGCTGTGTAATGTCTAATATTTGTAATATATCGGCTATAGAAGTAATTTTATTTAATTTGTTATCATTCAAAGCATTACAGATAGCATAAATACCACAGTTTCCATCTCCGGTGACATTTTCTCCGGGTTTATAATTTTCAAATATTGATTTTATTTCATCATTATCTTTTGTATTATTATTGTCTATATTATAATCATAATCTATTTTATTAAATTCACTTATGTTATTCATATTGTTATTATTACTTTTATCATTTTCAATATTATTAATGGGTGGTTTAATTTTATTATTGGAATTATCGTTAATATTAATTAATTGTTTCATTGTTTGGTAAAAATTGTAATTGTCGCGTATTAAATTTATGACCTTTAGATGTTCTTGAGTTTTCCAATTATTAGTTATGTGTGTTTTATCTTTATGACAAATGAGAAGATCGATATTTGTGTTTAGAAATTCCGTAAAAATGGCTTGTTTGATAATTGTCCAGTTACATTTGTCTATGCCTGATGCAATTGTAGGGATGGCAATTTTGAAATCGTGTAACTTTTGCATTGATTTTTTTAAGTTTTGAATAGTAATTTTTATGTCATCATATTTAGGTTTATGAAAATATTTTTGTTTTGTTACTAGGTGATAAATTATTTTATTTCCGATTTTTATTGGAATTGCGTCACCTATTTGTGGGTTTAACTTTTCAAGTTGAGGCGTTGTGTTTCCAAATGTTGTTTTTATGCGATAAGCTATTCCTTTAGACATTTTTAAGTCTGCTGATATGCAATGTGCAATCGAGTAGTCAGAGTCTACAAGAAATATATCAGCTATTTCCTCTTTAATGTTATTAATATTTGTATTAGATAGATTAGTGTAAGTTTGTATTGTAATTGAATCATTTAATGATAGAGTATTATTATGAAAATTGATAATGGCCTTATTGCTGTGTAGAAAATTATTTCCTATTATTATATGGCATGTTAAATTTTTGACGATAAATACTGATGTTTCAAAATTATGATGATCGATTTTTAGTTTAATTATTGTAGATCCATAGACAGTTAATGGGTTGTTATTTGGGCCTGATAGAATTATGTTTTCTTTAGTTATTTTATTTTCAGGGGGGACAAGCGTGTGTCTAATACAACAAATATTGGCCCCTGTATCAATGGTTATTGGTACATCAATATTATTAAGTTTTGCACGAATGAATAAAGGTTCAGAAATATGATTGATTTTGTAAGTAGTTGCTGGTTTTTTAACTGACGATGAAGGGTAACAGTGAGTGTCAGAAAAACTGTTTAACCTATTTATTAGTTTTTTTTGAATCGAAAATTGTCTACAAATTTGTGCCGAATGTCCTATTATACCACATAATTGACAATTAATAGGGTTATTTTTGAATCTACAATTTTCTATAGAGTGATTATTTCTCGAACAAATTGTACATTGCATTTTATTATTGTTATTTGAATTATTTTTGTTTTTAAAGTAGCAAAATTCCGTGGTATGATTATTTTTAAAGCATATTTCACATTTTTTTATATTATTATTATTTATGTTATTGTTTGGTAGAAAGTTACGATTTTTTTTAAAATTATTGGGCTTATTAAGATTATTATTTTGAATTTGGGGTTTTATAATGTTTTCCATTTCGTTTTTGAATTTATTATTATTTTCATTAAGCAGATTTATTTTCTCATTGAATTCATTTGAAATTTGATTTAATTTATTGGTGATGATGTCAGTTTTTATTTCGGAAGGCGATTGATTTGTTTCACCCGTTACCATAAATTCTACCATTTCGTATTTTCTTATATTGTCTTTTAACAATTTTAGTGTTGAGTTGTCTAATATTCCAATGTATCTAGCAATATTTGGTTTAAGACCCTTCATTATATATCTGGTTATTTCTTGTTGAGCCATTTCAGAATCTATACGTCTACAAAGTGATTCAATTTCATTAATAAATGCCATAGGTAGTTCATCCTCTAATTGCTTTCTTTTATCGAGTAATAATCGAAGCATGTCTTTATGAGCAATGTGTTCGAATTCATTACGAAGTTGTTTTTCCAAGTCAGCCCATTCATTTAGATTTTGATTTTCGATGTTTTCATAAAAAGTTAGTGCTGGGCCCTCTAAGAATGCAGGTATGTATTGCAATTTTTCTTGTTCAGACCAGCCATTAATAGAAGCTGCTCTTTTATATTTTTTTAAAAACGCATCTATACTATCAGATGAAGAATCGGAAAATATGTTGGGTTTGAAATACGGTTTTTTAGTATCCATTTTATTCGTTTTGGTTTGCTTATTTAAGTTTTGATAATTTTCATTTATTGTTGCAAAATCATCCGAGCAAGATTCACCGTTTAAATATTTTAATAATCTATCTTTGAGTTCTGCAACTGTTCCTACACTATTTAGATTTCTCTTATCTAATTCTAAAATTAATTGAGGTTTTTTAAATCTGTTTATTTCATTTGACAGTGAAGCAAAAATTGGTTCTTTTATTTCATTTTCCTGATCACTATTATTTTGTGACATTTGTTAGGAATATGTTTTCTCTGTAATTTTATTATTTTTATTTTTATTTTTATTATTATTTTATTTTTATTTTTATTTTTATTTTTATTTTATTTTTTATTTATTTTTTTTTTTTTGGGGGGATTTTTAAACGCGGTAAGAGCCGCTAGTTGGGCGCCACTTTGTAATGAATGAAAAAGTAATCCTAATTTGATCGGGGACGATTAAATCTTTCTAGATTCATTACCTGTTAAATAATTATAATTTATTAATATTACCTCTCTGATTCTTGTGTCCACTCGCTTGCTGAAACCGCAATTCGTATTCAAGATGCAGCGTAAGGTGATGGATAGAAATATTGAAATAATTAAGCTTTTTTCATATTAACTATTATAATTTTATTTGACTTATAGTCACGAAACTTGACACACACGTTTTAATTTAATATATATTTATAACCGATACTTCACTTATGACATATTATTGTACGAACGATCTGAGTGGTTCTGAGTACTCGCCTTTACCGTCCGCACAATAATGTGTCAAATGTGCGAGTGCCTTGACCAGCAGATCGGAGTCCTTATATTCTAATGCATTGTTTTGTGTGTGTATGTATGTGTGTGTGTGTGTGTGTGTGTGTGTGTGTGTGTGTGTGTGTGTGTGTGTGTGTGTGTGTGTGTGTGTGTGTGTGTGTGTGTGTGTGTGTGTGTGTGTGTGTGTGTGTGTGTACAATATTTTATCGTTAAATGGCTAATTATAATTATTTTAAAAGATATGATGGCTTATGTGCACATCATTACAAATTTAAATTATAAACATAATAATCATAACATTCTTGTCGTTCGAACTCGCAGATTGACAGTATATTTACATATAGGTTTGGCGCAGATTTATGATAAGTAAAGTTTAATATTATGCGATAAATATTGCGAGTCAATCACTGCGTTCATAAAAAGCTATAGAATAACTTTGTCTGGCCACCGGTTCGATTAACAGCCGTGTACCTTTTGTGTGGCAATAACAGAATAAGAAAATGTTTTCAGTTAACTGTACAATTTGTCAGAGTATAACGCGCCGCGAGTTTGGCATTCTTAAATCCACAATATTAGATACATTTTATACATAATAAATACTCGTAGATGGTGTGACACATCCCGAGGGTATAACTGCGTGTAAATGATACGGTTCGTTTGTGGTCTCGTTTACGTATTTTGACGTTGGCATAAAAATCTCCGTCGTCCTCGATATAAGACTATGAAATATTTTACGGCGGTTTCGTGAGTAGGCTGTTGTCAATTTTGTTATCAATAATTATTGTCACTATGATATTGTATTATTTATAATAATAATAATATGTAATATAATAATAATTTATATTTCTCTAAAATCTTAATATGATTAAATAATATGAGTATAATTTTATTATTGTATGACATGATTTCCTCATATGAGTATAACCTACCATTATACTCGAATAACTACTTAGTATATTCAATGGTAACAAAAGCATCCAAATAATATGTCTGTGTGTCCGATATTAATTTGTATTAAGTATATATTGTTGTTTAACCACCGATCATTGATAACCAAAAAAAAAAAACAAGTACGTTACATTTATTAATAAATATTTTATATTTTAGACTATGACCATAGAATTTTAAATTGTGGACGGAAACATAAATAGCAAAACAAGCATAAGTTTACTTAAGAAAAAAAAATATTTATTTTGAAGTGTTCGTGACGAATTAGAACTGTATAGAGCTATTGTGTACTTTTAATTAATTTTTGTTAGCAGTTAAAAAAATTTTAATATCAAAAAAATCTATTTAATTTCATAATTTTAAGGGTTTTGGATTCAAAGAAATTAGTTACATTGTTTTTGGTATTATTTAATAATCTCTAGAATCTGGATATTTTAAAAAACTTTTATTATAGCGTGAATTATTTATTAAACTTTAATTTATTGTAGAAACTTACATTTTTATATTTAAACAAATTTGTATTAATAATTAACATAAGATGTTTTAAAACAGAAATGTATAATATAATATAGTAGTGAGTGAAGAGTTTACTGCACAGCTTGATTTTAAATATAAAATTAATTAGCAGTTGGATTTACATAATTAAATAACCAAAAATCTCAAATAACCATTTAAAAATATATGTATTTTTAAGATATCAAAATATTTATAGTTAATTATTATATGGTAATCAAACTATAGTATGTATTTATCAAAAAAGAAGTACTGACTGATAGATACACTGACTGATTCATAATCAATGTACAGTCTAAGACTATGTTAGGTATGCACTTTAGATTTGTATGATACTTCCGTAGGGATGTAAATGTAATAAATAAGAATTTTCTAAAATTCGAATTTTAAAGAATTTCTCACACAGGGATGTACTAGCTCACAAAAAACGAATATTTTTTGTTTATACATAGTTATTTATCGTTATAGAAAATTAAATAATCATTATGATTGGATAAAATTCTAAACCTTTATTATATATTTGGTTAAAAACACTCAAATTATTGCAATAAAAACCTGTTTAATTAATATTTAACAGAGTTTAAGACAGAATAAATTCAAGGATATTTACTTTGTAATGAGTAATTCCGTGCAGGATCAGCTATTATGTATAATATATAATATAAATTTTAATCATATTATGATTCAAAAAAGTTATCGTAAGAATAAAAATAATGTACATTTTTTGAGCGTTAAATGTGCTATTAAAGAATAGTATTCGATTTCAATTGTATTAATATTTAAGAATATAATAATTGATAAACATCAAAAAATATCATTCAATTTGTGGTTTATAGAAATTAAAGGTAAAAATGTATTCATATGTTTTACTCTATAGTAAGTCAACATAAATCACTTCGAATTAACTTTCAAGGGAAATTATTTATCATTGCTTTCAACATAATAATAATATAAGTAAATAGGAAATATTACACAATAAACGATAAAGCAGCCTATAGGATACCTTGGGGATCCATTCATCTGAGCTACATTTTAAATATTTTTATTAGGACAGATAATATACACGGATATATATGGAAATTATCTATTGCTTAATGCACAACGATATGCACAAGTATTTTTTTAGACTTTAATATGAAAACTTACCTATTGTTTTATTGTTGTGTTTTAAAATAATATTTAATTAGATTCCGCCTTGCTGAAACCTATGTATTCTCATTAGTATAGATGATGTAAAAGCATAGTGTGCTGTGGTTTTGGTAAGGGAATTTAAATCACTACCTATACGGAATTCAAGTATATACAGATTAAAGCAACTATGTGTAGTGCATACGCATATTAATATAATTTTACCATTCCAGTATATTAACAGTTTATTTTATGCATGTACTGAGCTGTTAATTGTTTTGTATGCGATTCTTGTTTGTTCGAATATTATGATATTTGTTTTTTGGCGTAGAAACTAATCGACGAATTCAACTTCAGTTTTATGCTACATAATTATTTTGTTAGTTAAAATATAAACAATTATTTAGTTGAATAAATCATGTACATTACCATGAGTGATGACTCATAATCAAACACAGAATTTCTACCATTCTATTATCTTGATATCAGTCGTAGTTTATATAAAACCATTGAAGGTAATACGACTTTTATAAGGTGACCACAAAGTATATTTTAATATGTAATAATATTATATGAGTATTTTGTAAAAACTTTTTTGTTTAAAAACTTAATATTATTATTGTTTATAGTAATCATTTTAATTTTTAAATGTATTTTATTTTTACTTTGGAAAATTTACCATATCGTTGTTTGATTGCCTAATTTATATTTCAAACTTGTTAAAATATTTAGTAATCTTTATGCTATAATTCGTGTTATTAATTTACGAAATATTTGTTTTAGTAAACAATATTATATAATATATAACTTATTTATATTATTCATAACTAAGTTTAATTAAAATACTTAACATCTAACAACGATTTAAACTACTACGTTAACAATTAAATATAACAAGAATATTATACGCATACATAGCATTTGGCAAGTTTAAAATAAGTATCTCGTTGAGGTACAAATTAAGGGTGTTCTGCTAAAGGCGTAGCGCGAAGTATCATCAGAAATAATAATATAATACAGAAAACTAATTTGGCATCACTGAATGAGACTTTTCCAAAGCTAATTGAACAAATCTAAAACCTATTCGGCATTTGCAGCTTTTAAGCTGGGCATTTGTCCAGTTGGCTCATACGACTTGATTACATACCGTTGACCCCATCCACATATTATTTTTATTATTATCATCGCCAGCCGTCGACCAACCCATGTTTTCGTACTTAAATATTATTTTACTATCCTTAAATATTTAATGTATTATCAAAAAAAAAAAAAAATGAAAAGTATGATTATTATAATTTTAAGAAGTTTTTAACTGTAATTTTAATATTGATTTAGTAACAAAATAGTCACAGTAAAAATTCAATTATTTTTACCGAGAATAATATGGAATAAGATAATTTTTTGTATAACACAGATATTTCGTATAGTTATACCAAACAAAAAGCGTATATAAATACGTATATAATTGTGTGAAGTTCTTGTGTACAATACAAATTCTATAATTAATTTTTTTTTCATAGAAAATATAAAGTAGGTATTAATTGCCTTTTCACAAAATAAAGAAAAAAAACGCAGACACAAAAAAAATTACAACTTCAAAAGATATTGTCCTATAGGTTTAGCATTAAATTAATTATTGTTTGACTAATTCAAAGACTATATAATTTTATTATAATTTACTTTTTTTTTTTTAATTTTTTCGAAACATTAGACACGATTTTTCTTGTAAAAATTCATAAATAATAATTTATATAGTATACTTAAATGGTATATATTATTATTTTAATAGAGGAACGAACACGAATACATATTATAAGTTGTTTTTGCGTTAATTACTGACTGTTGTTTAAACATTTACCGTTTTGTTAACGCGATTTATTAATTAATAATTAAAAATCTTTTTCGACATAACGTTTAAACCGAACCAAGCGAATTATCGTCCTATCGCAGAATCACAGTTTCATGTCTTTCAAATTATTCCACGTGATTATAACGTTTACGCGCTTGACCAATGTGCGTCAGTAATGATCGATTCACGTGAACTATCGATGTGTATTAAATAGCTGATTATGACGACCGGAAGCCAAGGCCCACTGGTCACGAATCGCGAATCCACTTATCGTGGAATAACAACTGTATATAATTAATATAATATATAATGTCCGTCGAAACGTTTGTGTGTTCAATTGAAACGTTTATCCGTCACAATTTTTCCAATAATAAAATAGGTACCGATTCAATACGATCGTCTGCGGCTCGGACCGATTACTATTCCAAACTCGTGCACGGACAGGTGCGACCGTTTCACGATTTTTTTTTTTTTGTTCATTTCGCGTTACCAGTGGGGTTTTTTTTTATTTTATCGCCAGGAACGAATTGACAAGTGCGGCACGTCGAACGAGTGTCTTAAACGACCGGCCATGTCGACGATGACGGTGGTGGTGGTGGTGGTGCAGTTATCGATGACGCGCACGGCTGGCGAGCAGAGAAAGGTACCTATTTCAATGTCGCGATCTGTCGTTTGGCGTATTACTTTGTGCTCGCCAAGAGATATACACATTATATACATAGGACTGTGCACACGACGCGTAACTCTATAAGAAATATATATATATTTAAGTAATATGGGGGCTATTTGAGCTCACACACGGACAGCGGATGCGGCTAGGGACCTGGTGCATGCGTAGAATCTCTTAAAGTCGGTGGATCACACGGCCGCGACGAACCGTAGCCGGTGGAGTATACGTTTATGTATATATATATATATATATATTGCAGTATGGCGGTAAAGTGAGCATTAAAAGCTTGATTTATTTGCAGACGGCTCTGCATGGCTGAGGGTAGTTCGGTGGCACTGTCGGTGCACGAGGGGGTGGCGAGGTCGTGGATGGAATAGGCGGTTACGTGTTATTTTACGCCAAAAGCCGAACGACTCTTCCTCGCCACTTATCAGCGGCGGTAGACCCCAAAAGACCGTGGTAGTGGTTTTTATTTTTATTTATTTTTTTTTTTTGCGAAATTAGCAGTACACCCCCAGCAGGGTCGTTATTGACCCGCAGTGGCAGTTACGTGGCTGCCGCGCCGACATTACCACACCCTTCCCATAACTGTTTCTCTCGCTATCTTTCTCTCACTCGGTCTCTTTCGCGCGTGCGCTAAGCATTATACCCTTATAATGTTTAGGTGAAAATTATTTTATTATTATTATATTTTTTTTTATTATGATTGTCATTAAACTCGGAGGCGCTCGGCGTCGTGTATAAATCGAATTCTTTCTCGCGGCACTTTCCGCAACCCGCAGTGCTATAACCTAACCACAACGCGCGCGCACTTAAACGGGATCGTTCGACGACTTTAATGCGTTTTCGGCATACTTTACGAATCCATTATTCAAAAAGGTTACCCGGTTATCGGCGGTATGAATCATCGTTGCCATTTGCGTACGCCTCAAGAAATACGTTTTCGGGTTAACGTATTTATTACGGCATGGTCGTAAGTTTTTTGCGCGAAATTGTTCAAATTCGAACTGCATAAATATATCGCAGTAGTGGTATCTAAAAAAAAAATATACGAGAATCGATCTCCTTGTGCTGTATACGTCACGTTCCTCTACACGCATTACGATATAGTTATCATATTTTATAAAAGCGCGCAGCCGCAGCGTTTGTATAATGTATATATATATACATCGTTTTGTAATAAACTTAAACGAATTTCGTGACAGGCATAGCCAGTGCCGTAGCCAGGATATTTTTTTGGGGGAAGGGGGTTTGATTTTTGATGGACAATTACGACAAAAAATTAAGTTTGCACTGTATTTCTGACAATATAATTATTCATATAATTATACATATTATCAAATCAAGATCAAGTGAGTGTGATAAGAGCGGCGTTGCTTTGTCACCACAAAGAGTGATAAAATTAATAAAATTATTGTCGTGTCTGACATTTCGGGGGGGGGGGAGGGCCTGAGCCCGGAAGCCCCCCTGGATAGGGCACTTGGTATAGCGTTTTATATTGAACAGCAGAGTGTCTGCCATATAATATCATATCATGTCCAGCTGTAACTGTGAACTATAAAAAAATAGAAACGTCACATTTTTGTAAACACATACATTACATATTTTGCTCATCGCCAATCATCACATTTAGTCAGTATATACTGCATATTGCATATTATTATGACGTATAATTATAACATTATTTATCATTACAAAAAGTTCATAAATCGTTTTCAACTGGTTCATATCATATTATATTATAATCATAACATATTAAATTATGCTAAACACATATCGTCGTCGTTGATAGTTTCTCGTCAAGTTTCTCTTTGTGTGTGCGGGAAACTTGAATATAAATATCACGTGATTAAATTGTCGGGATGAAAGTGGTCGGTTTTATCTTTTTTTTTTAATTTTTTTTTTTTTTACGACGGATTGTTAAGTAAAGCCCTCGACAGTCAGAAAAGTTGTGTCCGCACAATGGGAGTGGCGGCGACGTTTTACGTGTTATAGTATAATAATAATATTTTGTTTGTACATATTATTATTATTATATGCAAACTGCGTGTTATTTCGTCGTACCTCGTGGGTCGTGTACGCGTTTATGTAGGTACCAACATATCTACCCACCACGCACGTCGTCGTCGTCGTTTGATAACTATATTCGGAGACAAAGGGGAAAATCGCCGAGGCATGCGAACATCGGGGGGGGGGGACGAGTGAAAAAAAATAATGTGGGTAAAGGAGATTGAAACAGTAGACAATTAAATCGCTACACAAAACCGCACTTAATATGACCACGAGCCCTGGTGAGCCGCCGACCGCGATAATAAATTCCCGCCCGCTCGCACTCAAAAAGTTGAGAAAAAAAAAGAGTCCATCGACGCCGAGGTAATTTTGTTTAATATAATAATACTATGTACACACACGGCGGCCAATACGTGATTGTGAGTCAAATCGACGACTTTTTTTTTCGCTCGTCGACGGTTTTTTTTTCATAGTCAATGGGATTACATTATGAGTAATATCTCATGATGGCACGACCCAAAGCCTCCTGCGGAGACATAATAATATCGTTATTAGGTACCTGTTGTGTTTTTGTTGTTGTCACTGTTTTGTCACTCATTTTGTTCTAAGTGCCGTGTCCGAATCGCACGCTATCCCTTAAAGAGTCAGTTCGATTTGCACGTCATCCCTGAGAATTAAGTCCGAGTTGCATGCCCATGGGCATCGCGTGTGATATAGGTAATGGTATAATAATATCATGTATAATAGGTATACACTGTATTTTCATTTATCATAATTTTATTTGGTTTGTGTACATATACACCGATTGTTTTGCTTTTGAATTATGTAACAATCAGGTTGTAGCAAAATTAGTTTTTCTAAAAAAATAAATCAATATTTTTAGTAAGTTCACTTACTTTCCAACCAAACATCATGAATTTTTTTAGTCACAAAAAAAATATTTATTATATATTTATATTAGATCCGTTGACTTTTGTTATAATTAATAAATAAAATTTAAATTATATTAAATACAGTACAATTTCATTATAAAATTAAATTAACATTTCCTTCCCACTTATGCAGGCTTAGAACTGACATTATTAATTATTCAAAGTTTGAAATTTCATTTTTAAACAAAGTGAATAGAATCATAGTATTGTTATGTATGTATTTTAAAACATAATCTCTTAAGGTTTTCAAAGTATATAGATTACTTGTTAAAAACCATTTTACGCAACAAGGACTATTTGAGCTTTAATCTTTGTTAAGAAACCAAATTTTCACAGTAATAAAATGGAAACTTCGACTGTGTACAATATGGTTTTTATTTTTTCGAGACCATTAACACGGGAAAAATTACTATCGTTTTAAAATCCGTTATTTTTAGTTCTTCAAACTTGAATGACTTAGCGATATCGAAAAAATAAAAACGATATTACATAGTCAAAGTTCTCCTCTTTTATAGTGAAAGTTTGGTATCTCATATAATATAACTGAAAAGTCTTCTTGGTTATTTCCACGCGTGAAACCATTTTTATTGCACAAACGGCATTATGATTACGAAAAATCACGCTCTAAAACCAACAAAAGTTTTTATCATTCTTTGTAAAATACTTTTAATTAGTATTTAAACTATAGTATTTAGTTTTCTTTAAAATGTTAGTAAAATATCTCAGGTAAATCTAATATATGAAATAATACCGATATGCGTTGTTATTCGCTAAGGTTTTCATTGGAAAAATTCGATTATTTATATTATTTATAATTAGAATTCGAGTAAGCTTTTGGAGAGTAGCTAAAACGCTAATTTTGAATATTTTTTTTTGCAAATGGAGTAGTTTTAATGTCATGGAACATTTTAACTTTGAATGTTCAACTTACGTATCAGGTAAATTAGTGGAAGGCAGCTTTTAACCGTCACGTCAAAAAATTTTAATTTTTCTAAAATAAAAATTGATCGAAAATTTCGCCGCTTATTAAAGGGGTTGCATACAATTTGAATTTTATTATTTTTGCATATAATCTGAATGTACCGGTTTGAAATTCGCTCATGACCCTCATCGGTAGGTCGGTCGGTATTCGAATGCGCATCTGGGATCGCGGGGTTGCGGTGTAATTAATCGAGTGGTCTTTTCCGATTTCACGGCGCGGACGGGGCACGGACGGACAGACGACGAAGAATTCATTAACGCTCATGTTAGAGTCCGTGTTTTATTGCCAAACCACTATACGCGCGAGAGGACGTATAATATTATAATATATATGTATACATATAAAGTGTGGACGGACAGACCGGCGTGATTATTTACGATCGTATAAATCACAAGCGCGACGGCTGAGCCAATTAAAATGTCCGAAAATTATGCTTACAGAAAACGCGATTCGCCACCCTTACTTATACACGCGTATAATATTACTATATCTACCGGACGACCACAAAACTTTTTTTTCCTATGCCGCCTTACCAGCCGTTACACGTACATTGTATTCAATTGAATTTATTTATCTATTTAGTAATTCTATATTAAATGACATATTATACATCGCGGCTTTCGGCCTGTATGAACTAATACATTTGAACATTTTATTATTTTGAGTAAAAATGTGTAATATTTTTCGAAAATGAATTGAATACATCATTCGAGTTAATATTCAATCGAAGTAACCCGTCTCTGATATGCTATAAAAAAACGAGAAAATAAGTTTACTCGTTTTAGAAGAACTTCGTTTTTAAGAAATAAATAGTTCTCAATAATTTGTGTGACGTTATAATATTATGATTTTTATATAATATGAATTTATAACAGAAACATCGTTCTTAAAACCCGTTATTGGTCGTATTGGTCAAAACATAATGAACACAAATGTACAATATACAGTAAGACGTATAATATTTAGACTAGGTAGATAAAATCATTTTATTTATTTTTGTTTTGTTTTGGTATAACAATATTATGTTACGAAAACGCCGATGTCCGAGAATCGAACGACACTGCAGACGCGGAGAAACACGTCTGTCACGATCGTCACGATCGGCGTACGTATTACTCAGACAGTCAGACTGACTAACAGGTCTCAAATTACTCGGTCATTAGTTGCCATATGAAATAACAACGTTTTAGAAAGGAAAGGGGTCTTAGAGGAATTCTCGAAAGTTGGGTGGCGCGTCGGACGTGAAACTGGGAATGACGGTCGGCGACCACCACCGTCGTTTTCCTTGGAGACCAAAATATCGTGGTTACCCACTCGAGAGTATATAACGCAAACCATGTAGACGGCATTTGCCTCGACCGCAGTATAAATTCAGTGGTCACGATGTGTATACGGCGTACTAGAAAGCGGGTAACTATTATGGTTTCCGATGTTCATCAGTCAGTTTTTGGAAAATGCGATCGTTGCCAGCCTTTCTCTCGATTCTTGGTCTAATAAGTTTTACGTCATCGTCAGTCGTGTCTGATGCATCGCTCGCGATTTGACTTGTGACTTACGGAGTTTCTATATGCATATAGAGTAATAATAAGCACAAATTAGTGTTAAAAATTTCAAACGACGTGTGTCATGGCGTTGCTGACGATCGCCGTGGTCCATAGTACAAGGTTTAAATTCTGGTATGACATATATATACGAAATTCTGCTCTAAATATAAATTCCAAACGATGATACTAATGATTTTAGATACTTGACCGTAATATTATTGTGGTATTTCATGTTTAAATTATTTGATTATATTATATTTTGGTGACGTGTTATTTTCAACGATTTAGGAAAACGGTTATTTACATGGTGCCATTTTCGAAGAATACAATTTTGTGTAATAATTATATTTTTAGGTAGTATAAAGGGTTTTTGGGTACCAGTATTGTGACAAACAGTTCCCACCCGTTTCTTGTTTTTAAAAAGAAAAAAAAATGGTATAAAGGTTATGTTAAGATGATATTTTAAATATTGTTATTTACTTTGTATTTTAATAATTAACAATAAATTAAACATTTATAGTATGCTTATCAAAACGTTATACATCAATTAATATGAAAACAAAAGTATACTAACGTACGCCAACCTCTAAATATTTATTTAAACAATAATTATAAGTTGTAGTGGCTATGTTTTGTAATCGAATCAGTTCAGATAGCGAGAAAAATTAATAATATTGAACGTGAATTATAGTGGTTTAAATATATTTTAAGATACATCAGCTCTCTCGGAAGGTTTGGCAATCATGAATTATTCGACTTTTGGCATCTTTGCCATAGATATATTCAATTTTATTTATTATTTACCCATTACGTTTATGACGCATTACAAATTACAACGAGTGTTATAATAATAGTTGGGTAATACTGACAGCATCACATGCATTGCTATTATCGGATGTACATTATATTTAGGTGAGAGTAGTGCAGTGATATTATACTCCTATAATAGCCTTTAATAGTATATATAATACCACTATAACTCGAGTGTTATGTTATAGCACAACATTATCTGAAATTCGATGAAAAATTATTCCCCCGTCGGTCCGACATCGCTTGGTAACGGTTTCCTTCGATAGGCACAGCACGTTGCACGAAATTTGTCGATAACGCGAGCTGAGAGCGTAATACATATTATATTGATCAAGTCGAGGACAGCACGCCGCCGATCGAAATATGTTTGGAAAACGTTTAATCTTTCGGTGTTGTATATAATAATAATAATAATAATAATAATACATATTATTATGTTGGACGTCCGCCCGATCGGTGTTCGATGATAATAATATTATTATAGTGTAGTGGGCTGCCACTTTATATTACAGCTATTGTAAAGGTGGTCTACGAAACACGGCAAAATACGTTCGAATTGAATATACGTTTTCACAGTTGCTAACCGCGTGTGGGTCATTTGTCTTGCGACGAAATCATCGTTTCTGTTACTTTTCAGCTACAATGGCGTGTTCAGATTTTTTAAGCGTATTACATGGTAAGGAATGTGTATTTTCGACTATTTTCAGATCACAATATATCAAAAGTAATATATATATATATATATATATATATATATTACTTGCAGATGAGTGGATATGAGGAATGCATATAGTATGTACGTTATTATGACTTAAGTATTAACATGTTTGTATAAATCACCCCGTGATGACAATACATAAATATTGTAAATATAAATATATATATATATATATTTTTTCATTACTCTACCATAATATATTGTATTGTTATTACTTGTCGTTATCAATTGACTTAATGACAAATTGAAAATCACATAAAAAAAAATATTTAAAACATGAGTATTTATCGTAACAAATTATGAGAAATCAATAGAGAAAAATAAACTTAAGAACGAGGGGAGAGGGATAGATATAATACCCTATACACGTACGTAAGCACGCCTCTGTTGGTAAACATTTTTATTGTTTTACCGGAAAAACCTAGATCGCGGTCAAACTCCGTCGCAATGGAATCAATTTCGTAAGTGTCATAATTAATCGTCCTCGGGATTCAAAACGATAATATACGTATACACTTCAGACTTGTTTTTCTGAGTGACCGCGTACCCAGAACGAAATTCTCGAAACACTAAAACCCTACGAGCTGATGCCGAGCGGAACGAAAAAGTACCCAACACCGTGGAATCGATGTCCTGGTTTTAAGCGTATTAACGTTTGGATAACTTTTGGCTTGTCTTTGAATTCCACTAATTCAAAAGTTATCCTTGACAATAATATCAGTGTCTTGTATACATCAGTATCTACTAATCGGATATGATTGTAATATAAACAAAAAAATAAATCGGTAGAAATTTTATATAAGTAGCTTTGTTTATGAATGATTTGAGTCGTTCCAATTTTGTTTGTTTTTACTTTTGTCACTATGCTGTCATTATTGACAATTCCTATACCTCAAATATAGCGTCGTTGTATAAATATTATTATTTTCAGATGATATCGTTCATTAGTTTTATATGCAATCAACTATATATTATTAGTGAACGTTTGATATAGGGTATTTATACTAAAAAAACAACATTTTATATTTTTCTGAAACACAATACTTTACTTCTAATCTATCAAATACCACCTGGGAATTCATTACGATGCGAAAACGTTATCTTGTCTTTTATAAAATCCTGTGTAACGGCAAAATCATGATAATGATAAATTACGCGTAAAACAAAAAAATTATGTTCTACAATATATCATGAAATCAGCTTTTATGGTGTTTCAAAAAATAAAATAAATAAATCTTACCTATTAATAATAATTATTTCGATATTATATTTCACTAAAAAATCATAAGTTATTATTTATATTTTAGTAAAAAATGCATTCCTATTAGTATTATGGTATTTTCAACAAAATATAATAAGTTTTTGTAAGTACTTTATGTTTCCGAGAAATAATTAATTTGCGTATCTTCAATGGCGTTTAATAATGTAATTGCGTTTATAAAAAAATATGTTACTTTTAATTAAATGGCATTTGACTTCAGTTCCACGAAATTGGTCTCTATACTCATTATACGAAACGATTTGTTTAAGTGCCTAGTAGTATATTATAAAGCTTTTGTAATATTACCTGAAATGATAACTTTGATTAAACTTTCGTTGAACAGTTGGGTTACAATTTCTGGCTGTTCACAGAATGCATTTTTTATGAAAAGTTATATAAGTGCATTATGTGTAACCAAGGCTGTAACTGGAAATTAATTTCGGGGGGGGGGGGGGGGTTAAGCTATAAAAATTGTGTTTGGATTAAAACAGAAATTGAAATAGTGATTTTACTACCACATAATATTACACGAAAAAATTTCGGTGGGGGGAGTGGGATTGAATCCAGATACGGCCTTGTGTGTAACGTTTTGTTTTATAACTCAAAAATAGTATTTGAATAACACTAAGCCAGGCTATATGCTCTTTTCTCAAAAACTTGCGAATTAAGTAAAACGTTTTATATTTTTATATTACTTATTTTGTGTGAATAAGTTTACATGGGATAGGTATGATGTTTAACAAAACATTTAATAAGAGACTGAGATAACTCGTAATAGTCGTTAACTAGATGATTGATAGTCGAAAATAATATATATTTTTAGTTGAATTAGTGTATAGTCTATAGGTATAAGTGATATAACTGAGTTCGGTTATCAGTCAATAAAAAAGACTTCAGTATTTATAAATTAGAAAATAAATATCCACATTGTCTATTAATAGAAGATATAAGAGTAATTTCCTAATCATAGTGTTGTAAATATTTTAACAAAATATTTAATTTTTACAAGATTGTTAATATCGTTTGTTAATTTTAATATCTACTATTGTTTACTAATATTAGGTATTAATGGCTTGCCATTTATATTGTCATCTAAATTATATAAATTACGGTAACGTATACATTATAAACGTTAATACGAATGCTGGCAATATTTAGTTGACAATAGTACACCTTGGTATGTAAATATATTTATTAATATATAATAATATATTATAATGATTAATTTTCTTATATAATGTGTAATAATCACAATATTGTGTAAACGAAATAAACAGGTGTATAAAATTAAATTAAATCTATAACTGAATTTTTAATTATTATTAATAAATCATATTAGTTTTCGGTTATGAATCAAAATCAGTTTTTTGTAACGATTTTTACATCTTATAGGTTATTTACACAAACAAAACGCTGAACTTCGGACGCGTCATCTCAATGTTACATTAATTCCACATTCCGGGATATCGATTCAAACTGTACATGATTTATGTAATACTACAGTCCTCGGAGACACGGATAAATAAATTACGCCGACGACCATGATGAATACTATAATATGACGACGACGATAACATAAGTAAATTATGTATTATTATTATCATTATTCAACGGCGACGAATGTGAAGACAACCGATTCGACGACACGACGACAAACGACAGAAAACGGTAATAACAATCAATATGTATAAACGCAATTTGATGACAGAAAAAATAATAATAATACTATACGTTGACGATGACGTGAATATGACTAAATATAAGATTTGTATTGGTTTTCGATGGTTTTAGAATTCATTGATAAACTATTGATCGGTTTAGAGTCGTTTTTCAGTAAAAAGTTTTTTGTTTTAGTTATTTTTAAAACTTTTATTTTATGCATACAATATCATATTTTAAGCATATAAAACAATTTTACGTAAATTTATTTATAGAAATTAATTTCATGTCTGAGACATTTTTGTTTCAGTGTAACGTAATGGGTGCTATTAATGTACAGAATGGGTAGATAATACTAATTCGTTTCCATTATAAAACTTTGTTGTGTTTTCAATATTTTTTATATTATTTCATTATTTTGTTTATATTTTTCCGTTTTTATTTAATCGAATCTCTTTCAATTTTTGTTTTTAAACCATTTTTAGTATCATATGAGAATCTAATCAAAATTCTTAGTAAATTATTTTCAATTATGTATGAAATAAAAAGTACGGTGTTATTTAAATAAATGAAAAATAATCAATAAATATTATTTTCAAAAACAATCGAGTAATAAATACAAATCTCAACGTTTTCAAAGGTTGTAGCTTAGCGTAAATAAATGTGAATAATCGTGTATTTAAATAATATAGTGTAAACTGTAAAGTCGATAGTAGTATTGACACTGGCTGAATGATTCACTAATTTATTATTAGGAAAATGTCAATTATTCAAAATAAATTACCACCAGCCACTCACTCACTTTTACCGTTGCAATAATATTGCGGTTTTACATAAATTGTAAAATATTATTGTTTATTATAATTTAATATGTGAGGTACATGCATGTACTGCATAATACAATAATTTATTTCTACCTATTCCATTGATAATCAATAAATGGTCAAACTAAACAAAAAATCGCTTTACTTTTGAATGTATGCAATTATTATTATTTTATTTATAAATTTTAAAATCTGTAATAATAGTTTATAAAATGTAAAATTGATGGTTAGAAATTATTAATGAATGACACGATAACGCGTGGGTGGGAAAATTGCACATGGATAATAACGAAAACCATCAGTATTTAAACGCATACAATAAATCTTTATAATGAACATGGATATATAATTTGAATATTTATTCATGAAAATAATCTGCATGTATAATTTATTTTCATTAATATTTAAGGAAATAGATAATAAACGCATACATAAAAAAAATACCAACTAAGCCACAGTTCAATATTTGTTTGAAGATCTGTATAATTACTATTTAATAACAGTTATTCAGCTATTTTTATTGTGATGTAGACTTAAATACGCATATATATTTTTTAAATACTAAAAAAGCCGTCAAGAAGTTAACTGTTCTACTGTTACAGTAAGTGTCAAGTGTATCTTATAATTGAGTAATTATTAGTATAGTCAGTCACTGAATTGGATGTGTTAAACTTGAATTCAATGATAAATTATCGTACACGATGAAAAATTATTCAAAGCGAAGATGGTTTAACTTTCTGGTAACCAAGGATATCAAACAATTATTTTTATAATGCTATTAATATATTAATAAATTTTTGTTCTTTTTCCAATTATTTTTAAATTCATACTTTTATTCAACAAAGTACTAACTATATTTTTCACTAAAAACTGCCTGGTTGAAGTATATTTTTATTAGAAAAAATGTGTTAGACAAAAAACAATAACAAAAAAACAACAAATAAGTATTGATTATCATAATATTATCAATACTATTAAGTATACTATAAATCATAAAATTTATTATACTGAAATCTATGATGCATTTTTATAAAATAACGAATTATAATTGAAGTATATATAATTGCTATCTATCAAATAAATTGATAGCTGAAATAAATATAAATTACTTATTATTTTAATTAAGATTGACTAATTAATATTTTTAATAGTCCCTTGTATTGACTTTCAACTTATTTTTATGATTTCCTCTTGAAATTATTTAAATATTAAGTGTCTTAGAAATGCAGTTAATTTAAATAAATTTATCTATTCTATTTTATTTTATCTTTTCTTTTCATAAAAATTTATAAAATGCACAGTTTGATGTGCCTATTATGCATTCATTATGTATTATTTAGATTTTTTTCTCCTTTAAGCGAATAAGGTCATAGCATATTATACTATATATATTAAAAAAATCACTATATTTATAATTATTATATTAATGTAGTTGGACAATTGATTATCATATAATAATTATATTATTAGGTATAATTATATTGATCAATAGATATAGTTATAGTGTTCGTGAAAAAAAAAATTATACAATTTAAGACTAAAAGTATTATTCAAAAAACAACATTAATTATAATATTTATAAAGTTGTTATGAGTACCTATGCATGTTTGCACTATTTTGTATTTAATTACTATTATTTTGAATAAAGCTGTATAAATTATTAGTTATTATATTCAATAAATTAAATTTTGTTTCAAAATTATAACAGAATAACAATCATAGTTTTGAGATTCACTTAATAACAATACATCTAATCTGTTAGATTAATAATTTTATGTTTAATACTTATTTTTTAAATTAAAATGCTATTTTTATTATTAAACTATTAAATAATTTCTTTAACTGTACCCAACTTCTAGTGAAAAATAATTTTTGTATCACACATCTTAATTTTTTTAAACAATGATAAATTACTCTTTCGTGTAAGATATTTAATACAAAAATAATAATTATAATTTATTTAAATTAATAAAGGCACGGCTAAGATATAATATTATTTACCATGATAAACATAATTTCTAAGTTATATAAAAAAAACAAATGAATGTTGAGCATATAAACCTGATCATCTGACAATTTTTAGTTTCTTGAAAATTTCAATACTTCCTGAATTTCTTTACAAGGTAATTTGTTAACTCGGCTTTTATTTTATTCGTTTCTCCTCTTTCCATATCAAGACTAAAGTATGAATGAAAAAAAAATGAGTTGTAATTTTCTGTAAATTGCATCTTACAAGAAGTATATTGCTGTGCCAGTTTTAAAGTTTTTGAAATACGAACTGCTGATTTAATGTCACAGTGACACTTTTCGGTGACTGCGTCACCGTGCTATGTGGTGATTTGTTACAGCCAATTTGGAAATCGAGGATTATATATAATTCGTAGAACGAATCAATAATACTATATAATGTAAGTTCAATGACGAAAAACTGTTAATTCTGCGCTATAATTTCGGGCGTATATCGAGATAGCTAAGTCGACGCTCAACGTCCTATGTATTTAATCGTGGTTTCAATATTCTTCGTTAGAAACCATATAATATATTCATATAATTTGTAAAAAAAATTACGAAATACTCACTTAGAATAAATAGATTGTAAGACTTTAAGAGCAATACATAGCAGTGTATTTTTAGCATGAAATCGCCCAGTAGATAACGCGTAATATAAGCGATATCAACTTACTCCCAATTATAATATTAGAAATGTACAGTCACTTTTTATAGTTAACCCTAAAAATGATTTCAATTATAGATGTTGTAATTGTTTGTTAGTGTATGCTCTATAATTATGAAAAATGTTTGAAAAAATAGATCATCGGCGTTTAATTAATTATAATTGGAATAAAGGAATTCAAAAATAATCTTGTTTGCATGAAAAAATGTAATGGTTTTTCGTAAAATGTTGATAAATGTGTGCAAATTGCAAAATGTCTTCATAAATTATGTCACACCAATGATCAATACACATTTTGATCATTTATAGATATAAAATAAAATAAAGTAGTGATGAATGTTTAAAAGGGCAAACACTTCAAAACAATACATTGCTATTATAGTTACAACAGGAAATAATATTTTTGAACAAATGCTGCGGAATATTTATTTTTTCAGTCCAAGTGTTAATAAAATTATAGTTCTTAAGTACACTCATCAATTAAGGTAATATTAAACTTGGTACAATATAAGAAATAAAACTATGTAATTAAGTAATGAATAATTAATGTCCTATTAATTTAATTATACATTATTTAATTAAAGATTATTATTATATTTTATGATGGGCTGGAATATCATCGAATATATTTTTTTTGATGTATATAAATATGAGTTATAATATTCTAGTTTACAATTAAAAAATAACAATGGATAGGTTGGTCATGTTATTATAGAGTTTAGAATAGTCATTATTATTTCTTTTATTTTTTTAAGGTAAAATTATATTGGGCCTATACAGAGTGTTCAATAAGTTTGGAAACGGTCATTAGGCTAATTGGGACTGATAAAAGATAATGTCATATAATTAATGAGGTAACGTAAAGAGTGTTATCTGTTATTGCCCCATGTAGGTTTTAAAATATGCATACAGTAATTATTAAATGTTTTAAAACTTATATTGAACACCTGGTATATTAGTATAACGAGTACAATATTATATAGGTATTTTCTTGATTATATTGTATACATATTTTTTTTTAAAACAATTTATTTGTTTGAACGTGAAATAGGTTTTCGGAATTTCGGATTCATCACATTTTAGCCTATTTTAATTGTATAAATATGTTAAGTGTATAGCCACATATAATAAATTAAA
This sequence comes from Rhopalosiphum maidis, assembly GCF_003676215.2. Taxonomy (NCBI): domain Eukaryota; kingdom Metazoa; phylum Arthropoda; class Insecta; order Hemiptera; family Aphididae; genus Rhopalosiphum; species Rhopalosiphum maidis. The sequence goes on along the minus strand of NC_040880.1, from coordinate 38,518,793 downwards.
ATTGTTTACTGTTGTAACGTAATTTATATGCAACGTAGGCCTTTTCACATCGTTTTGAAAATACGACTATAAATTTACTCTATTTAATTGTATTTTTTTCTACAATTGACTGATATCTGTACTACAGAGATTGTTTTTTTTTTTTTTATCGCAAATATCCACGAATGAGCAATTAAATTTAATAATATCATATCTTATATATTGAGAATTATTATGTTTATTTTCTCTTGCAATTTTCATTTTTAAAGAAGATTATTTTGTCCATTCGTATTCTTACGTAGATAAAAAGTTCACTGACACTTATTTCAAATGGATGAGTATCCATCAATATCATAAGATTAACTTTTATCTCATATTTTTGTTCATATCAAATTATTTTTTTTGGTAAACCTACAAACCAAACGAATTTGTGATAGGTCTTGTATTCTTATGATATGCATGTTTATGGATGAAAAATAAGTGTCTAACATAATTTCCCGAACACATTTATACAAAAATAATTGCGTATTTAGTCATAACTCATAAATGGACAGCGGAGCTTTAAAAACTTATTTAACCGGGAGGAACATGGCTTAATTTTGTTATCAACTTTATTATTATTATTGTACAATTTAAGTATTTAATTTTTAATTGTATTATACGGGAACCATGATATGATTTAATATTATATTAAATCGCTTGTACACTATACACTATACAACCCATGATTATGTATTTATGCATTTTAAAACTACTATCTAAGTTATATTAAAGTTAGAGAATTAAGATTCACCTTTACATTTCCAAATCATAATTATCGACTTTTAATAAAACAAATTCAATTTGATTTTTAGTTTATGTATTATTATTATTTTATGAACAATCATCTGTGTTATTAATATATTGTGGATAATCGAGATGATAATACTATGAAGGCATTGAACTTATACAAATGAGTTAGACAGTTGATGTTTCGTATATTAGTCTATGTTTATTTTAGCGTAATATATGATAAAGATATGGTGTACTGTATATTTACGCATGATTTTCAAATATTCACAATAGATTTAAATTATACATATTTACAGTTAGTTTTTACTAAATTTATCAACTATAGTATTTTTTTTTCATTAGAAATTCAACTTAAACGACTTATCAAAACGTTTATGATAAGTCGTTTAAGCGAACGGGATTTACAATTTTTTTTTTTTTGAATGTTACCAAAACAAGTATAAAAACAAATAAATTGTTAAAAAAAAAATTAATGAATTATTTTTGTGTTTTTTGTGTTTGTTTTTTTTTTTTATATTTTTGGCATTTTACTAATTTTGTTTTTATTGTTTTCGGTTGACCGGGTAAAGTTATTGCACGGCTGCAGTGTTGAACATTATATAGTCGACCACATGGGAATTATTTGGCCATGTGTGAAACGGTGTTCACTTGGAATTTAGTGTACTAAGTTGAAATTATTTTTAGTCTGTTAAAAAAAATTGCAAAAGATGAAAAAGAAACTGATAAATGTGGTCAGTGACATTACCGTTTTCTCTTATCTATTACGCCACCGTCTGGCTCGAGATAAAAATCAAGTAAATCTATCGTGAAATTTCGTTAAGTCACCGACACGAAAACTAATCGTCCTTTTATGTTGTGCAATTTTACAAACGTTGTCGTGATATTTATAATTTAATTTTTTGTGTTTAAATGATATCACGATGGTTTTTGAGTTTTAACACGAGAATAATTTGGTAAAATGCGTTTAAAATAATAATATAACTGTTAATTCCCTGATCATGATTTGCATAAGAGTTCATTAACTAGGTGTAAATTAGTGTATTATATATACACATAATAAATATTTTACTTATAAACTCGAGAATCAACTTTTGACGATCACGTTGTAGGTTTTTACCATATTTGTTAGTACATTGTTACGAAAACTTACTTTAACGATTTTGACGTAGCGAGTTTTATAATAAAGTGGCTGAAAAAGTTATTAAATAGTTCAAAGACTATATACAACTGGGGAGACAATCGAATTGACTCCCAATATAATGAAAATTCAAAACCAACCGTTGAGTTCGGCATCCAAAATGTTTGATGTTTGTAGATTTAATATACAGTAATACAAACTAACAAATATAACCCACGAAGAAGAATCTAATTTAAATTTTTATAAATATTATTTTTTATTTCGTGATGTTCACCTTTTAATTTCGTCGATTCATTATACTATAAAACTAATAGTGATGGCTGATGACTCAGCAGATGTTTAGCTTTTTTGCTAATTTTTATTAAGGTACACATATTACGTATTATATACATGTAGTTATTACATTTCAATCATTATGATGATATGTAGTACAACCTAACATTTTTGTACCATATTTTAGTAACCCATATGTAATTTAAAATTAAATTTATCGGGAGTCAACTAGTTGGTCAAAGTAAATGAGCTAACTCAATGTCAAAATTTTAGGATAAAATACCAACTATCTCGATTGTCGCAAGTAAACAGATAAGACATCGCTAAGTAATTAACATTTTATGAAAAAAAGAGACATGTTTTTGGCCTGGTACAATTTTTTCTAATCAATTCATGTTACAATAACTTACTAAGATACCCCTAGCAACCGCATAATACAATTATGTTACCATAGTAATGTCGTTGATATATATTTTTATATCATCTATATTTGATCATATCTATGAATTAAGATTCAATGATTTTCCTTGTAATGAAGAAAATATTGAATTTTTAAAATAGATTTATAATTTAGTTAATAAATTAATTTAATTAATATTTATTTTTTATTAAATAAAATTAACACAAACATTACTATAAAAACTGAATAGATTATTGTATGAAATAAATATAATATTTATAATACGTACATGGAAATGTTATTCATAAATAAATTGAGGATATTTGATTGATTTTTATTATTTACATTTTTAAAATCATCAAAATAGACGCTTGGGAAGAAAATTAAAAATAGAGGCTTATTGAAAGTTAAAATATAAATAGTCACGAAGAATTCAATGATTTAATATTCATATATATATATAATTATTATATATATGTTTTTTAGTTTATGTTTATGTAATTATTTTTAATTAGTTAATCCGTTTATAGAAATATTTATTATGAATTTGATTATATTTTCGAAAGCAATGGGCTTAGATGAGTTTAACCAGTACTTAACGTTTGTATTTCATTTTTAACTTTCATAAAATATGCCTGTAGTAGTGCAGTATTTCACTAAATAAAAATATAAAAAAGTTAGTCATGTAAAACCACTTTACGGAAGTTTATAATAACTCTTGTGATATAAACTACCGAAATAAATAACAACACAAATCATAATATGATGCCAAGTTAATTTATCAAGTAAATCCATTAATATTAAAAATATGTTGTAGATACTTTTTATTTAATATACTTAATCGTATACCTACAAATTTTTTTGAATTTAGTGAAATATATAATGATCAGGTCCGAATGTACTGCTATAAAAATAATAGTTTAATAATATTTGAAAATTGTATGTGTTTTATCATAATGATTTGAAATCACAAATATTAAATGTTTAATGTGATTATATAAATTTCAATAGCTACGGCATAAGGATTCTTTCACGTCTCAAACACTTTTCCTGTACATCAAAACCACATACTTCCGGAAGAGTCGGTATTTAGGCATGAAAGGAAACTTACTACATTTTCTACAGCATTCCGTGAATAAATCAGATATTGTTTTAAATGACTTATAACTATTGATAAATTAGAGGATGCAATATTTAAAACTCGTAACTACAGATTGTAGCATTTATTGTTTTTATTTTCTAAATATTTGTTTGTGTTCAATATTAGACCAAAACCCTTTAACCCGGTGTATGTTATAGTATTTATCGATTTTTTTTTAATTTCAGTATTGTTAATAGACGTTTGTTTTTAGTTAAATTTATCATACGAATAACAACTTTATTATAAATATTTATTTTCAAAATTAAAATTAAATGTTTTATTTGATTGAATAATTCACTGATCAAATTTACCGGTTACCGTTGACCGTGTTTGGCAACACAATTTGAATTCCATAAAGTGAATATTTTGTATTGCAGAGCTAATAAGAATAAACCAATTCCATATAAAATAATATATCGTCCATCTATTAGAAAGTTTGACTTTCGGGGTATAATAATATGTATTCGTACTACTGGTAAAGTTTATAATTATGAGCTTACGGATGCATAAAACTTTGCCAATTTGAGTGTCATTCCGTAAATGGAATTTATAACAATATTATGATTTATGAAATTAACAGGAAACTCGTTGTAGATAATATGTGTACTGTGTACACTTAGTAATTAGTATAACTAAATATATTCTGCGTTTTAATTTCTTTTTTTATTTAACTTTGTCAAGATTTTTGTAAATGATAAATTAACTATATCAGCATTATAAAAGTTTTTGAACGGATAGAATTAAAGTGAATGTAAACTTATATAATTACTTACTGCTTCACTATGTTAAATATTGAACACTGTGATTGTACTTTAATTATACATTCTCCTGTTGTATTGTACCTGTTTTAATTGGCTGATAAAAACAAAAACAATGAAATATTATTGTAAAATTCGAAATCAAATCATTCATTTCAAGTACCAACATATCATTATTTATTATTAGTATCATTATTTTTTTAATGTAAAATTAATTTTATTCCGAGTATGATAAAAAATAAAGTTTCATTTCATTGAGTAATAAAAATAAAATAAACACATGAAGAGTAAAAAAATTTTCTAGTGATACTATCTTTCAATCTCTAAATAAAAACGACCACTCAGAGTGTTTGAAAGTGAAATAAATGTTTTTATCATTATATTTCTGAGTTTTTTAAATCTTATTTTTTAACCCTAATAGTTTTTGGGAGTTTTTATTTTCACAAAAATAAAAATGTTTTGCATAAATAATAAGTTTAGAAAAATAGATTAATTAAATAGCTGTTGTATTTGTTAATATTAAAAACAAAAAAAAACTAGAATGTTGCATGCTATTTATTGATATGTATTGTCTCCAAAAAAATTGAAAATAATAGATTTATTTTTATATATTTTCATGATTATAATAAGTAGTGATAAATAGTCGCATGCATAATTTATTAATTAGAAATAAAAGTTGTATCTATCTGAAAACATATGTATGTCAAAAATAAATTTTAATCAAATAATTTTATATCATATTAATACTTTTCATTTTTTTTTTACATCATAATTATTAAGTTATAATGTTTAGTATTATTCAAAATTGGAAAGGTGGATAACTTTACAAGAATGATCCTTCATATCGGTAATACATGATTAACATTCTTTTTTTATTTAAAACAAAACAACGAACGCTTAAACATTTCCAAGTAGTTTATATTATCTTAATTATAATAATAAAAATACTAATTATATTTATATATTTTTTAATGTTTAAAATATTTTTGAATAGGAGATAAAATGCCAATAAAATTGTAGATAAATACTTAATCCAATTTTAACAATCACATTCTCTGGTAAATCGAGTTTCACTCAGATAAATGTGATGATTTATTTCTGCGCGTTTAACGTATAATATAATAACTTTTTTACCCGTTGAACATTTCATCTCATTTCTTTTCGTGTCTTTTTTCACTCGTTTTACAATATACCTAACAAATCGAATAAAAAAAACATCAACACATCGTACTTACCTGTATAGGTCATGATAAAAATATTATACTCGAAAAATTCCACCGACGCGTCAAGTCAGTGTAGAATAATATTCAACGATATATTATGTGATATCAACACACCATTGATAAAAATAATAATAATAAGCTATGCGAGTCACGCGACATGGCTGCGAGGCTGCGGCGTATAGTACAATAATAATAATAATAATAATAATAACTTAAGTGCTCGGCGGAGAGACGCTATACCTATATAATTATTTCGACATTATTGTTTACGCGTGATTTGTATTCCAAAAATATCTCGTTTGGCTACCACAACAACTACGGCAACCATACCTACCTCACTTACGCCCATCACCAACGACCGCCGTACAACAATCGTATAGTTCCGTCGACGTGCCACGATATTATATTTTGAGCTTGACGAGTTTATAATTATTATTTATTTAAAATATAATATAGGATTTACACGGATATGCGCACCAATGACCAATTGAACGATAATAATACAGTACAGCGAATAATACAACACACTTATCGACAATTAAAGAAAAACGGAATGAATAAATTAATAGTGCGTAGCAGATGATGGTAACAATAAAAAAGTAAACTACGTACTATACCACTTCTACTAATTGTAATAGAAAATATTTAAAAAAAAAAGTTTGGGCGCTTATTCTCCAGACGCACAATGAATACACTCAGCGTGAACTCATTGTGCTCGAGCACCCCACGACCCAGTACACTACGAGACGTGGAAATGAAATAAATGGAACACTACGCGACATCAAATTTTTATATTTATTACATATTGACTACGATATTTTATTTTCGGGAGGTTTTGATAACCGATGGTCGTGGTTCTTGTCATAATAATTAGCGATTTGAAACGAAACGCAACAAAAAATAACTATTAGATCTGGTGGAATGAGATCGGAGTCTAAAATAAATAAATAAAACAAAATGTGTTTGGTAGAGGAGAGAGAGGAAACGTCCGTATGTCCGGTTTTATCGGTTTGTGCGAACACATCAAATTGGCTTTCATTTTTCAATCTGCTCTGAGCGGTAAGTGTTGCAAGCAGGTTACCAATAACCGAACTATAAACACGTGCATAATATTATTATCTGCGTTAAGTGTTAGTGTGGTTTGAAAATCCACGTTTGTCGTGTGGTCGTCGGACCGAGTCGTTCATGATTTCGTCTAAAACACGACGGCGTTTACCGCAAATGCTGTGGTGGCGGTACCGGCGGAGTTTTGGGCGTATGTACATAATAATATTATATTGATTTGTTTCCAAAAAGCAATCGCACAGCGGTGGCGGCGGTACGAGAGCGAACCACAACATTATAATAAAAATAATAATATTATTATTATAATGTAGTGTGGAGCGCTTTTCGATTTATCGCAAAATATTATTCATTGGTTTTACGACTACAATATTATTATTATTGTACAACGTAAGATTTCACGAGTAAACAGCAATTATATTTCCGGAAATCGATCCAAACGAAATTATCATTTCCAGAACTATACGGAGGTCACAATTCTTATAATTATGGTCGTGAATTTGTTGGGGAAAATGTTTTTTTTTCACATAATGTAATTCGTAATTTTTTAGCAAAAACTGTACCATAACAAAAAGTTTTAAACTATTTTTCAGATTTTAGTTTTTTTTGCATATTCTAAACTTATTGATTTTTTAGATATATGTTTGTATTTTCAGGTTATTTTTGCTAGTTTAAGGTTGGTTTTTATTTTTTTTTTTTTTTAAATCTGCCAGTTAATAACTGTGTACACCTATTGTGTTAACTAAAATTATTTTCATATTTTATAAAAACATGATAATTTAAACTTCATTAAATGTAAAATGTACATTTCTTCTTTAGTGCATTTATTGGAAGTTTTACACCGTTAGTCAGAGCTTTAAATGTATTGTTAAGTTGTTACTGACCAAATATTATGCAGCATACTTTTATATATTATTAATAATGAAAATGTAAAATATGAATATAAATAATCAGTCTTACGAAATTGTGTTTTCTGAGTTTTAAGAAACACGGTAGAAAATATTAAAAATTTTGTTTTGATTATATCTTGAAAATAGTATAAATTATTACAATAAATAATTGCAAAGCTAACAAAATAATAATTTTCCTTATTTGTGAAATTTTGAATTATAAACGCTGTGATTCTTTGCCATATTTTAATCTATATTATTGTTGTAGGTATATTATAAAATAAATAAAATACATAAAATGATAAAATGACGTTAGGGGTTTCGAATCATGACTTCTGTAGTTCCGTAGTCTGCAAATGTTTGCTTATTATGTAGTACTGTTGATCACACGATATTTGTAATAAAATGAATTGTGGTTGAGTTCACGCAAAACTGAGATTTTTATATTTTAATGAACTGAAGCAATTTGATATAGACGTAGTCTTGTGGTCATCTAGCTGGATTAATGTAAACGAAATAAAACAACTATCTAGCAGCTATATATACTATTTAAGGTATAGTCTCGCTGAAACCGCAGGGAATATAATATGATATTTTATGAATTTCAACTGACAACAATTTTCGGTAAAGACATATTACTATAATTATTATTTATTTTTCATTAATTTTGACATTAGTGTTTTCCTCGATACAGCTGAAACGATTTTACTAAAATTATACATCATCATTATTCAGGAAAATTATGAGGTTTGACTCCATTCGATAATGATTTGGATTGAAATACCTAAATAAATAATAGATACGTTACATATATATGTATAAAGGTTATAACGCAAATGCATGCATATTTTTTTTCCGTATACAATGTGTATACGTGTTTATGTGTATTTATACGACTAGTATTATAACTATTGTTTATAATGTAAATATTGTGTATAGCACGATTAAAAATAATAATAAAAATAAAAGTTAGGCTTATAAAAACCTTTGTTTAAAATTGATAAGTATAAAATACAAAAAACACATCAAAACATCAAATACGAAGTTTTGGTTTTGGTTCTAGTAGTTTAAATGAATACTTACTGTTTAAAAAATCAATTTTATTTTATTCAAAAATAATTTATAGTTAATTGTTTAGAACTGAAGTCTAAGATCAAACATTTTAAAAAGTTATCAAATATATAATACACTAATTTATTTACAAATGCAATACACAATGGATAAAAACGTTCGTGTGCAATAGCTGGAAAAAAATGACCTTTTTGATTTATGGTGAGAAAAAATGTCATTTAAAATATTATTGCATTTGTTGATACTATAATTACTGTAAATCGTAATACATAAATCATTGTATTAATCGAGCAATTCAATTTGATATATGTAATATAATGTTCATGTACTGGGAGTCCTACGAGGAATAATTAATGTAGATTACATTTCCCCACTGTTTCGAAATATTAATTTTTTGAGGGACATCATGTGTAACATATTTCTGGATAATTTTACTTGTGTACAGCTTTAAAATATGTATATATCATATTTATTATACTTTTATATAAAATCTACAATTTAATAAATATGTATTAATAAAAAGTATTTGATTTTTGATTTACATTCAGGTGAAAAACAAAATTGAGAAAATATGTGGAACTATTATGTTTATATTTTATACAAACATAAGTTTACTGATTAATCAACTTATATTATAAATTTATCATCATAATTTTTTTTTATTTTGTTAAGTAATTTAAAAATGTCATAATTAAATATATTTTTTTTAAATAGGTATATTATACTACAAACATGAAATCAATAGGCAAAATAACATGTAATATTATTAATTTAATGGTTTTTTTTTGTTTTACTTGTTCCTATATTGATCATTACTTTCTGTACAATTATTTGAATAATGTTTATCAATTAATATTGTAGTTAATACAATTTTAAATCGTTAAAACATTATTGTATTCCAAAATCCAGAACACAATTCTTGAATTTTATGTTATTACAATTTATAAAAGAAAATATAATACTAATAATAGAATTTATTGATAGAACATAATAATTACATTCATCAGGCTGAATAATAATTGAATCAGTTCGTATATTAATGCTATTTTGAAACATTAAATCAAAATAAATTGGGTTAGCCGGCTAATGTTTGTTTGGAACTAAAATTCTCTATATTTAAACTTTGTAGTGGATTGATCAGATACGTGATTTTGGCTTTGAGTTTTCACCATTATATATTATTTAGTTTTACCTTGACTACTATAATATCAAACGTGCATATAATCTATTTAGTGATAATTTAACTTATTTGATAATACCAATATACCGTACAAACATATTTGTAAAATATTAGAAATTGAATTACACAAATCATAAGTGGTATTCCTATAGAAGTAAATTAACATTTTGTACATGCTGATTTATAGTTTGGTTATCACGACTAACATTGTTTTTCAGTTTTACTCAAAAATTAAAAGCTGACAATCTGAAGGATTCATTTATCTAACTCACTGATTTCATGCAGTGGGATTTTATAAACGTAAAAACCACCTGTGACTTGACTTTATTTTAACCCTTGTGGAAATGTGCTTGGCTAATAGGTAAAATCATTTTTTTTTTTTATTAGTTTTTGATCGATTTTATAAATTTTAAACCTTTAAGTCTTATCAAATCATTATAGAAACTATCTTAATATGCTTAGGTTCATTTGAATTTAAATTGTTTTAAATTTTATTTTTAACTAAATTATCACTCTGTTTTATCGAATGATACGACGTTATTTAAATTCGTATTTTAATATATTATGTCTTTACATATACGTGCATTTTCCAGGTACAAATACATTTTTTAGATAAATTAATTTATTTTTAAAACAATTAAGTAAATGGAAATAATACATTTTAGTTATTACGTTTATATACTACAGATATTCGCATACTGTTATTTGAAACAAATTATTACATTGATTGGCTCATTACTGAATGTCTTATACATTTGAAATAAAACATGTTATTATAGATACATGGGAATTGTCAAGTATTTGCGAAATTGGACAATAATATAATACGCTTTGTATTTAATTATTATCTGTACAAGGAATTACGTTAAATTTAAGATAAATATAAAATATTTTATTGTTCCAAAAATATACCGATTCGGTAGGTTTTCTGTCTGAAACTAATAATATTATAGTTATTATTGATATTATTATTTTAATAATAATAATATCGCTTGTATTTTCGTTGGATGGCGCGATGTATAGGCAATTTCGGTACATCGCCGTGTAGGTGGCTTTTGAACAGCATAATAATAATATCACAATCCGTTTATAAAATTAACTTAAAAGAGTATAATATATTACGACTGTTTTAATGTTTGGAAAAGCGAAACTTACTGTTAAATATATAAATTTAATTGTAATGAGTGATAGTTTTAATTACACAAAAATCAAGTATTTTATTCGATATGAGTAATTATTATATTCTTGTCGCGTTCGTGTATGTAATCTGTTGAAAAAATAGTAATACGAATACATATTAGAAGAATATAGTAATAACAATTATATGAGTACCTAATCAAAAAAGTGGCCAACATTATTATATTAATACTTATTTTATTATATACTCTGATGTAAAATTTAAATCAGTACTGGCTAAGTGACTATAGTATACAATATTGGCATATTTTTTATGTTAATCTTTAGGAAATTTCCATAATATTAAAATAAAACAAACATAAAAATCGTATAATCATAAATTAAACTTCGTCGCGTACAGAGAATATGGTTGAAAATATATACTATTATCCATTCGAAAGAAAAAAAATATGTTAACATTTTTGCTGACGATGACGGTTACTTATTTTTCACTGTCACCACTGTAACGGATTACAATTAATTAGGTTTTTTCTCACGTTTTTATCTTTTCATTCATTGATGTAACGTCAAGTGAATATTATTCATTCGCTTTTTACACGCAAAGAAATCTCACACGAACGGTATGTCTGAGTTGCTGTACGTTGTATTCCGTCCATCGGTAACGCATTTGGTTTTCTGATTTATTCATTACCAACCCCATCTGTTATTGTCATGGTACGCACATCCATCTAAACAAACCCGTATCACGCAGCCCCATGTTTATTTTCCATTTATTCTCTACATGATGTTGATCTGTACAATTTAGTGGGATTTACAAAAGATTCTTTCGAATGTTAACGTTCGTGTAATATAATACATTCAGTCGTTCATTCATTATCAAAATTCGCCGTTTTAATAATCACGAATTTAATTCAAACACTTGTCGACGGTGTTACGCATAAAATATCGTTAGAGTGTACCATACTTATATTTCAATCAAAATCAGAAAATACTCAGTACGTTCGTAATCATTTTTCATTATTAGAATACAATGCAACAGAAAAAAAATCAATGAAAAATTAGTACCTAGACGATAAAAATTAACATTTGAAGTGATCAGAAAACGCATTCAAGAAAAATATTTCATAATACGTTCATGCACATAATATTCGTCAAATTAATAGTGGCCCGAGGGTGACCTTTATTTTTTAAATTAGTATTAACATTGTGTCGACGCAAATTTCGTCTATAGTAATTTAATGTAGATAATGCAAATTTTAGTATAAATTTAAAAATAAGTATAGCTTTAGATAATATGATTATTATGTAAATTTATTATAATGGTTTTATAGTTTATACGTAATTTTCATCTCAAAAATATAAAAATCTTTTTTTTTTATCGATGATAGCTATGATACAGACATCAATATTATTGTTTTTTGAATTTTTAATGTCTTGTAATCACAATGGTAAATGTGAACTGGCGTAGCTTTTATTATTATACGTTATTGTACACGAAATTTTTTTCAATTCATAATGTGGTTGCCAACGCAATATTTTACTAAAACGTCGGAATAATGTTTTATAACTAGTGTGTGAATTTCAGTTTTTATTTGAAACGACTGGCCAAAAAAAAAAAAAAACACAAGAAAATCAATTTTGGAATTAAATTTTTACAACTTTTATTGTATACTATAAACTTAGTAATTTGTTTTTGATTTATGTCGTTTTTTTCATAAAAAAAAAAGCGTGGGCATATACATTTTTCAGATAACGTATTACATTTTGTTCGGTGCACGTACTTGACTAACTTCCTCTTTTCTCCGCACTCTCACTGCTGTGTCCCTCGCGCGCGCACACACACGTCACGCGCACGCTTTTCCATCACTCTTGTCATATATTACTTTTGCTCATTTATGATTCATAATAAAAATAAAATAAAAAAATAATAATAATAATAATACAAACGTGAAAACGATGTTATAATCATACGTGAAAAAAAAACTAAACATTTGGTGAGTGATGGTAGCGACGAGCCGACGATGGGACGAAACATTACGGCGAATCCGTCCGCGACTCGCAAATGATCGTTCGTCATTTCATAAACTACCGATGCCACGCGCCGGCGAATTAGCCCATCGTCATTCGTGTGCTGGTAAAACCCACACACACAAACTCTAAAACAATCGTCAGCATTCGGCAATAAATCTACTCGCGGTCCAACCGTCACGCGTATAACAACTTGGGCGTTTCGGGCTCGCGGTCACAGCACACTTCCGACTAACGTTTTATGTCTCCCGATCGGGTCGTGTTCGTCCATTTTTCCTCGGTACGCGATAGTCGTTGTACAACAGCTAACGGACGATACGCGAGCTCGGGAAAACGGCTATAAAACCCGAACAGGAGAAAAAAAATCGGCAAAAAAGTCGGATTACCACTAGACTTTTGCGCGTGGACCACCATCGCCGCTGCCGAGGCCGCGATCGGCGAAATTCTAAATGTTTTTACATAAATATCAGTCGACGGCGGCGGTGCTATCTCGTAAATCGCACGACATCACCACACCGCACTATCGTCACTGTGTGCTGCCTATAACGTCGACGACAGTTTTATCGGCCCGAAAAACAAACGCGCGGAGAGCGAACGGAGGGAAAGTCGACTTGACTGAACGGCGTAATAAAGCCGACACGCGTGTAAAACGCAATAGCCGTCCTCCCGCGATGTTTACGGGTCTGCTGTCGTAGTGGTGTATAGTATATATTATGCATATTCCACACGTTATGTGGGCGTCGGGGTTGTCGTCGCCCTTGTTTTTTCCCCCCTTCATCCCGCGATCGCTGTCGGAAATGTTTCTCAATCACGTTCACTCGAATGCGGTACTACGCGGGATAAGTATATATTTGATTCGAGATCGCGGCCGATGTTCGTCGGTCTTCGACATTTCTATTGCAGCTTAAAAGGTATTACTGTACTGTCAATCAAGTCTGTGCGGGTTAAGCTAACTAATTTATTTCGAGAAAATATAAAAAAAAATCGAGAGTACTAGATAATATTCGATTTCATGCTGTCAATGCAGATCTGACTATGTCTATAATTGTTTATCTAACGTTCCAGATATCGGTATTATAATATTTATAATACCAATTATTATACTTTTCGATTTATAGTAAAAACTGTATTATATATATGGTGTTAATAATCTAGAGAATTACGAAGGAACTTAAAAAACAAAATAATAAAAATGTATTTTGATATAGAAATAAGTTGTTATAAATAATTGTTAATTTATTTAAAAGTCATACGGTACAAGAGTAGATGGAATTATAGTGTAATACATGTGAAAAATCGCTTCTCCAGATTAAGATGAGGTTCGATGAAGAATAATTCTTCATCAATATATTACATCATATGTACGGGGTAATTTACTTAATATGATTATATATTTTAAATTTTGTGTGTGACAGTACGAAACGTTTTCTTTTTTTTTTAAATAAATAAGTAATACCTTTTTTATTGTAAACCGTTCAGCATATTACTGCACTTATTTTTTCAAAAAAGTCGATGCATCAAAATCAAAATTTGGACGTAGTTATTCGAATTAGCTGTTTCTGAATTATTTAACTTTTGTTGCAAAGAATAGTAATTTTTATTAATAGTTAATTGTCAAATATAAAACACATATAATAATTAGTACAGTAACTATTGTACTCAACAATTTTTAATTTTAATACGATTTAAATGTATTAATATTGATTATTAACATTTTCGAATTGTCATAGACTCCGTAAAATATATTATAAAGATTAATTATTCAGAAACTATCGGTTAAAAATTCGATTAACGAGTACATAAATCAAAATAAAAATTATAATAAAATAGACTGCTCTCTATTTGGAAAAAAAAATATGTCACCACAGTATGATTTTTGATCCAAGTATTTGAAAAAAAAAACGATGTTTAGGTATACATAAAACTAAAAAAATTAATATCTGAATAAATTCAATTTTAAATGAAAGACGAAGGTGAGCATGTTTGTGAATCAATCTGTATATTAACATATTAATCAATATAATATGTATAGGTATAGTTTAATTTCTTATTTTTTCTCAAACTTGCAAATCACTGCTCGATTGACGAGAATTTGATGTTTAGACTCCCAACGTTGGCTCATATTAACCGTCAAGCTATTGTGGTTACCTGTACGTTGCGATATATTATAATGCATCAGTAAATCCAAATATACCACGTGAAGTATAGCATACGCACCTGTAACAAAATACATTGTAAACATTAATAAAAATTGGGTACACAGTTTAGTTGTGGTATCGACTTAGATTATTATACGATCAATCACCTTTCGTGTTAGTTTCAATGCATTCAATTTTTAAATTTTTAAACGTGCGATTTGTTGGTTTATGCTTTGCTTTGCAAGATTGATTATTTATAAAATAGTTATTAACGTCGTTCTAAGAAAATCTCACTTTGTTGTTACTATTACGTGGAATCGTTTCAAAATATAGACCATGTAAAATTTGCTCGGAAGCGTTATTAGCCTTGTGTTTCCAGTGAATTCGAATATTAATCACAGAATCATTCCGAGTGAGTTTATAAAGTTCAGACGTTATTGTAAATAATGTAAACTGTATATATCAATTAAAAACATGCAAAAACCATTTTTATCCATTTATTATTGGTTTAAAATTGTTGTACAGTATTAAATTATGAATTCGTTAATTTTATTGATTAAACACTTTTTTTGGAATTGTATTTCTGACGATTCAAAAAAGTGAATTTTAGTTATTTAAATACGATATTGAATTTATTGTTCAGTATTAAAATGTAAAACTTCTTTTTATACGAAACTCTGTGCCATTTTCAAATATTAATTTTCATTAGGTACTTAAATAAATTAATCTTAAGGAAAAGTAATTTAAACGTATGTGTTAATGTTTGCTCTGAGTGTATAGTATAATTCGAATGTTTCTTTTTTTACGAGACATTTTATTTGAATTTTAAAATATTTTTCTGAATGGAATGGAAATAAACTTCGATTTTAAGAACACAATGTAAATTTATCCAAAACCGTAATAGCGTTAAAAAACTAGGAGTAAGGTACATTATTGTTTCTTTAATTTGTAAACTTAATTTGACATCGTAGAAAGCTCGTTTTACCTATAGAACGAGTATTCACGTCGCACACAAAACTTAACGAGTTGTCGAAGCAAATTTATTTCTAAATCAAATCGGATTGTCATACGAAAATAATAATACAATGTCGTTCGGCTATGGCTTACGGGACAATTGGCCGTCGGTGAAAGCGCAAACGAAAAAAGGAAAGAAAGAAAATTTTAAAATATGTTTTCGACTCGATCGTAAAACGACTATAATATAACACTAGGACGGTCGGACGAGTCGCATCCCGCAGCGTTAGAAGTTGAAATTATAATAAATAATTCCGGTGTAAAAATAAAATAAATTCATCATAATCGTGCGCAACGTTTCGTTACTTTCCTTAATAATTTCCCAATAATAATAATAATAATAATACGGCGGCTCATTTTAAATCATTATTAGTTTCGGGTCATTTAGCGTCTTTCCACCACCGTCCCACATTCGTACGCTGCGTTTTATTTGGCCGGCGGGAACAAACACAACTCTGCCAGAACTTTAACACCGAAGACGTTTTTTTATCCCCTCAGTACCGTCAAAGTCTCGTCGCAACGTTATTTTTTTTATTATGTGTGTGTGTGTGTGTGTGCGTATTCGTATTATTATTCATTCTTCTCGTCGTCGTCGTTTTCAGCTCTCTAGCTCTTTGTCGCTGCGTCCCGTAATCAAACTCCGTCTCCGCCTCGAAGCCAGGTCAGCGATGGGAAGGGAAATAAGCAAAACTTTGTTGCTCTCGTCGTACGTGACTGACATACCAAACGCTGATTTCATCCGAATATCAGAAGGAGGCGACGGCTGATTTTTTTTTTTTTAAAACGACGTGTTCACATCGCTGAGCACGCCACTCGGCCGAACCACCGATGTCTACCATCGCCACCACCCAATAACGGCATTAACCATATATGTCTATATACGTAAATCATATTATATCGTCGATTGCCCTTGACATTTTCACGTGGTGGGCGGTGACGGTTGCCTATTTGAGTCGAAAATACCGGATATAATATGCGGAACACAAAGTAACTTGCATCTCCCCCCCAACACACACACAAGCGGACAGCTCCTTTAAATCCTCTTTATTTATTTTTTATTTTTAAATTTTATTCCAAAGTTTTGCGTAAATAGATGTATAAATGACGTTGCCTGCCGTAACGCCTTTTTCGTTGGCTAACAAACGGGAATTTATAATTTCACTGTTATCATTGTTTCGCGCGGGGACGGCGTCGCTGGAACGATGGCGGTGGTAGAAACGAACGAGAAGAAGTTCATTTTCGAAAACCGAACTGCCACTGCGGGAGCGGTGGCACTATGAGTCGCCTACTCCGCTCTGAGAAATGATTTGTGGGCATTTTGTTGTTTTCTTCCTACTAGTGATTTATAACATAATCCGCGAAAAAAAACGAGAGTCGTAAATTACGACCGTAATTTTTGCTTTTCAAACATTTAATTGAAATACTTAATAAAAGAATATTTAATAACAGACTTGAAGAAACCAAAATTAAAAACAAAATAAAAATAATAATTCACTCCCGACGTGTTTATAGCGGTTTGCCAAAAATGTAGTTTATATTATATCATTTCAATGTCTATGATGTTTTTCAACAATTTACAAAGAACTCTTGATACCCATCGAGGGTAAATCGTGTAAACTTGCCACAAAAACACGCTACATTTTTTTACACTTATATATTAAATTTTCTTTTACTCAATTATATTATGATGGCAATATTTAAAAATATTTTCCCGAAATAATTTTTTAGATTTTTGTAAAAAAATCGTTTCACATATATGTACTATGATTTTTGATGTTAATACAAATACAAGTCAGTATTAAATGTAGAAATTGTATTTTTAATAATATTTATTTTAATGTAGCCCTCGATGAGATGTTGGAAAAATATTGACTCACATGGGTAAAAACTTTGCCGACTCTTGTATAAAATAAAGCTGGACTTATCTGAATTTTAATTTAATTTCAGTATTATTTAGTTTTTTTAACATTCCAAATAAAATGGAAAATATTCAGTGACCATTTTAATTTTGTCTTAGAACTGATAATGATCTAACAGATAATTTTATTTCAAGTACTAGATATTTTCAAAAAGGACATTTGAACCTATAAAAAATAAGATAAGGTGCTACGCTAAATACACGTTTTGTAAATATTTAAATTATAAAAATGCAAATAAAATTATATTCTTGAAAAAAACAATTTCAAAACGAATTTCAAATTAAGTACATTTTTCTAATGGGATTGTTATATTGTTTGTTTGCAAAAGCAATGATTCAATATACTTGTAATTATTAGTATTTTCACCGACAAATTAATAGATTTAACTACCGTAGAAAACTTTTTTTTTTTACTTACAGTCTATAATAATTGATTTGTATACATTTCTATAGTAAACAAATACATTTTATGTTGTATATTTTCTAATATTTTTCACACGAGTTAACAACAGCATTTTATTTTAAAATAAAGAAATATTTACATTGTAAGTGGTGGGAAGGAGGTACAATAATCAGTATTTTTAATAATACCTTCGTCAAGACAGTTCATGCCGAGCGTCCAAGACATCAGTATGGCAGGAGCACTACACAGTTACTATATGCATATGAGCGTTATATAAGATTCTATTTCTAAACTATTAAATTAAGTAAATGGTATTTTAGTGTCATATTTCAGTAACATATGTTTGCTATCATACATTTTATTTATGTAGGTTAGTATAACGAAGTAAAAATACTACGAGTTATGAATACCAAATTTTTTTTTTAGGATTCAAATACGTTTAAAGCTCACGGATATCTTTGCGTTTATCAGCACGAAATGCACTTATAAAATGCTATTATAATAAATAAACACCTCATATTTCCTTATTCATTTTATTTGCCACTACTATGAAGCACTTAGTTTATGTTTATTACTATTTTGTTTTTGCATTTATTCTAATTGAATTAAATCTTCTATGGAAATATCACGCATTCATCAATTGCGTAGTGTTATCATCGAAATTTAAAAATAAATATTAATGCATTAACAGAGAAAATTATAATTTGTTCTTCGAATACTTTGGCGATAAAATTTATTTAAATTAAATTCAAAATAACCTTATATTTAAAAAAAAGACATAATAAAATATATATATATATATACGAACACTAAGTAAAAATATTTATAAAATAATATTAAAATATTTATATAGATAGCACCTGCATCAACTTGTAATATTTCTCTTTTTACGATCCATTATAATCTATATCTTTCACGGAAAAAACTTTGTAATGTATGAAGGTAATAATTATTTGACCATAAGGTATATATTTTACTTTTGCAAAGGCCTATTTTAATGTTCCTTTTATAAAAGAATTTATGGGTAATAGCACGTTAAAAATATTATGCGAATAGAATATTCAATGTCCTCATATCTTCTATTAACTTATCATGATGACTTATTGTTGCGAGTGAAGCTATTGATCTCACTATGATAAAGCGTTATTTTGTTTTTAAAAACTATGTTTATGGCAGTTAAAATGATCCAAAAGTTTTAAACAGCTGCTAAGCTATGTAGCGGCATTATGTAAAACAAAATTTAATTATCAAAACAAATTCAGCAAAAAACTTTGGTATAATATTAAGACACGCATATTGTGACATATTTTATTTTTAAATTTTAAAGATTTAACGTATAAGCAAAATACTCTGAAGTTTAAATACCTATGTATATTATGTTTGTGTTTATTTGATAATATATTAAAAAAAATTATTATAATTTAGATGTGGAAATGGGTATTTTAAAAATGTATAAAAGTATAAAATTGTCATTATTTTTCAAAAGTATTCTAATAAACCAATTAATTTGTCTAAAATTTTCATATTTATACATTAATTATTATTTTTTATAGTATCTTCTTATGGCACATTACCTATTATACGATAAATTATATCCTATTGTAATTGTTTAAAAAAACCATTTTTTTTTTAGATTTAATAGATAATATTATAACAAAACTGTGCAATACAATTTTTGTTTTGGATTGAAAATATTTAATTATTTATTTTTTATAAGCTATATTTCTCATAAAAGGTATATCATCTTAGAGTTAAAATTTAAAAATGTGAACATTAAAAATAAGCTAAGTATAATACTTTTTTTATAAATTATACGGTTTTAGCTAACTAAATGGGTGGAAAAGTAGAAATTAATAATCTTACATAATAATTATTGTTGTTTATCTACTTTTTTATTAAGAACTACGATTATTATACTTTTTCTTTCTAATAAATTATAAGGATAATTTGATACAATTATAATTTTATTCTTTTTAGACATCTTATAATACTTTTATAATTATAAATGTGAATTTATTGTCATTTATCAAATTTTTGATATATATATTTCGATTGATTTTGAATAGAGATTAAAGGTATTTTTTTAAATTTTCAACTACTCTCGTCGTTATAAGAATACACTACAAATAAATTGCATGGCACTACATACATGATAATATTGAAGTATTTGCGTACCTTCCTATTCCAATTTTATTTTGAATACAAAAACGTTCGTGCAGGCCACATTTAAAATGTTAACATGCTGCTACCACTAAATTACTTATTAGTTTTATTTATTTCTTAACGATAGGTTTTTTATGTTTATGCACGAATGTTGACAATGCGTGCATGATTTAAAAAGACTGCAATCAAAAACTTAAAATGTTAAAAACCAATTTACCATAAATTGAATTTTAAATTCCTAAAATAATATTCGTGCACCATATAATTTGTATGGTCCGAATAATTCATTTTATTAAATAAAGTCATGCCTTATAAAGTTTTTTTGGCACAACATGCAAAGCACACCAACAGCAACGTTAAGCCAATGTCGTGTATAACTAATTGCTTCTTGTATTATATCATTTTCTATCAAAACTTTCAAACACTGCTTAAATGGTATAACAAATCTAAGTATCTAAAAACGTGGTCATTAAGTAAAGATAATTAAAAATTTAAAAAAAAAACAATATTTGAAAGAGCACAGTACATGCTTAGTGAATTTTAGTAAGTATTGAATATATTTTAGATATTTTATTATACGTAAAATATATATATATATAAATATTTTAAAAACTAATTTATAACTTTCTATACATTGTTTTTATTAATAACCAGATCAATTTTTCAGGCATAAGACTAAATAAAATGTTATACTCGTACAAATGATTTAATTTAATTATTTTTATTAATTAAACATTTTTCAACTATAATAGATATTCGGAAAAAATATTAATTGAAAACATAGATTTTCACATTTTACTGAATATTTTTTTTAAACAATAATTTACGTTTCTTTTCAGTAAAAAAAATATTAGGTTATGTATTATGAATTTCAAACGTTTATACATTTTATATTTTTCATGTTACGTTCGTAGATCATAAACAAGAACTTTTATAAAAATATGTTTTGTGTATTACTCTTCACATGAGGTATCTCACGTTTCAAAGTAATCGGTTTAACATAAATTCGTGACCGGAAATTAATATTTTTGAATTTTGAACGTTATACCGTTCATCAGTTATACTGTTCAAGGTAGGATAATGCAATTTTTATTCAACCAAAACAGTTCTAATCTAAACTTTACATCACATTTGTTCATAGCTTCAAATATATATATATATATATATATAGGTATTAGATATACAAAATAAGTTTTTTTCAAATTATTGTAAATATTTTACATGGTATTATAAAATTTAACTTTCTATCATTTTGTGTATTATAAATATTAGTTACACAGACATATTTTTTATAACCAATTGCGTATCGTAATTATTATTCTCATTGTATTTGTACTTATGTAAATTTATTTATTTAGTAGCACTCGTCATCGAGAGTGATTCGCGTATATTGATCTACATATAAACTGTATGATACAACGGTTCAAAAAACACGTGTTACGTATTTATATGATATAAATGACTCGATGATCAGTTTGGAAACATGCCTATATAGTTATTTTATGCAAATTAGCAGCGCCTTATTTAAAAAATAGCTTGTATATATTTGTTTAAGCAATACGGCCGACACTTCTTGGAGCTTAAAATTTTCTTTGCACTTGAACTTGTTTTGTATGAGTGTCGGTAAAATTAAATTTGATTTTGATACTATTTCTAAAACAAGTGCACGCAATCATCGTCATAATATTGTATAAGATAAAAACAGCAAGTAGATACAATTATGTATATTAGAATTAATTGAATTAATTGAATTATTTCAAAATTATATTATCTACTGGAATAGTTTTAAATCATTACAGGTTCATAAATATATCAAAAAAATTAATAAAAAAACGTATATTTAAGTTGTAGTTGATTTGAAAATAATAAAAAAATATATTTTATCAAAATTTTTCCTTTTTACACATTATTATACATTTTTTGCTTGAATTTATTATTCATATGATGGTAAAAAAATAAAAATATTTTAATTTTTTTCAGAATGAATGAGTTATATTTTCATCATAAAGAAATAACTTAAACCAAAAAGTTAATTTTAAAGATATTTTTTTAAATTAGAAATATTTAATAGTTAAAACTAAAAAATACAGATATTTGTTGTAAAAAAATTTTTTTGAATACAATATATGAACAAGTTCATAGTTTAAGATTATTTTAATTGTTGATAATTATTATTATAATATAGCAATACAATAAACTTAACCTTAAATAACTGTATAAAATATATCAAAATAATGTATTATTGAAGTATAAAATCTATACCTCTTTAGGATTAACTAACAAACATAATTAAATTTAAAACTTTTTATATTTTATTTTTTTAAATATCATTTTACCTATCCATTGTACATAGTCACTAAGTTTAAAAATTATGTTTAACAATCAATTATAAATTTAATTTAACCTTAAAGCTAACGCTATGCTTAATTTTAAAACAGAGTTATATAATAACTTTTTAACATAAGAACATTTTCTCCCAAGTCAAAGGGTTTCCACACTGGTGGACCTCTCTCCTTACGTTATTCATGTTGTTGTTATGCTTTGCTACCAAATTGCATGATTGTATATAAATATTATAGATTGTAAATATTATTTTTTTTAAATAAAATATGTATATATATACATACATATTATGTTGGTTAACTCCAAACGGTAATACTGTTGGTTTATTAACTAAATAAAATTGAATGTGGAAAACGAGAACATGATAAGTAAATAGAAAAAAATCTCCCCGTTTGTGTAATTAAAAAAACAACGTAGGTATAACTATTAAAAACTAATTAAACGAATATAAAATATGTATACGTTTAACAAAACCCAAAAACTTGTAATTTTCTGTTACACAATGGACGTATTTCTAGTATAAAAACGAATTTCCAGCACTAGTACAAACCTGATTTAGCGACAGCGGTACGGAATTTCACGTTAACGACGATGCACCACATGAAAATGTTTACGCCACCTCTACCGCGCACACTTCACTCTCAGAGGACCGTAATTTCCTTTTTATATTAAACGAATGCGGTACGTGAGACACAACCGGTAGTCTCGTTAACCCTTAATTCAATCACACAAACCGTCAACGACTTTTAAACTCGAAAGTATCCTTTTTTAAATTATTATTATTTTTATTATTATTATTATTATTATTATTATAGTCCAAATTCCGAGACTTCCGAGAATCTAAATTGTCAGCCAGACTCCTGTACTGTGCGCCACAATGGCTACATTACTCGAACGTCTGTTCCGGCTTAATGCAAATTAAAACACATCACGTTTGAATCACCGGGGCAGGTGGTTTTTAGCTACCGTCTAGAAATTAGGTAAAGTACAATAATATACATATATAAAAAATAATATCAACCTTTTGCTAAAATGAAAACTACGATTAAATAATAACATATTGATATAAACACTAAATATATTATATTAGCATACAATAGTAGGTTTAGTTATTTGTACATCTCACGTTCACTTTTTGGGTAAGTACTTGTATTAATGAATTATCATATTATATGTATATGTTAGAAAACACGATTTGTTAAAATTAAATCTGTTCATGAAACATCTAATTGCAATCTAAGTAATTGCTGGATGAATATATTATACGAATATGATATTATTTACATACTTGTAAAATATAATTTAGTAGTCCAAAACCACTAACTGCTTACAATTCAACAGTTGTAATTATTTATGATGGTTTAAAGCGATAAAATCCAGAAAGGTAAATTAATCCACGGTGCACTTACTTAAGGTGCAGTTGGAATACCGAAAATTTTCACATTTATGTACGTTTATATTAACTTTAATGTCGTCGGTGTAATATATTCAAGAACTTTAGTGTTAGTTGCAGCTATTCGATATATGTACGTAAGTTCAGAAGACGAAAGTGTACCTTGGTCGTCAAAATCAAGCGGTTCCGCACCCACTATTTTTTTTTATTAATTATATATATATATAGTTTTTAAAAATATAATAATTTTTTTTTAAAATTATTATTGCACAGGTAAACGAATTTATCATTAACGTTTTATTAACAATGAAATTATACAATTTAATAACAACTAAAGTATCATATTATATTTAATGTTTGAGTTATGTCTGTATCTGAATAGTAATTTAAATACTAATATCGTGTTATATAGGTTATTGTTCTGATTAGCCTGATTTAAATTTTTTTATTTGATCGTTACTGTTTATAAAATATTGAACATATCGTATCCTATTAAATTAAAATCCCGTTTATACGAATGCTAAATCATCACAAAATTTGTCTAATTTATATTAACAGTCACATTTTTTTTTTTTTTTTTTTTTTAATTTCATTGGTAATAGTATTTTGTAATACCAATATTTTTCTAAAGTAAAATTTAGTAAAATCGGTTTTCAATAAACTTATAATAATCGAGTTTAATATTCTAAGAATTACGATTTTTGAACCATAGTTTTTATAACTATTGAACTCGAAAAAAAAGTATTTAAAGTATTAGCGTAATTCTATGTAACTTCTGTATAGTGAAAATTATTTGAAAGAAGAATAGCGAGTCCTTTAGAGATTACTATTGAATTAAATAGGTCTACAGACTGGGTCCCAGGAACAGATCGTATACTTGCTTCTAATTTTAATTTATCAGTCCTCGATGATCCAATTATAAAATAAGAACACAATAATTGGATTTCATCGTTTACGATAAGTTCAGTATGCTTTAATTCGAATATTATTATTAAATAACGAACTAATTATAGTTTTAATATACAAACAATTCCATTTAACAAGATATTGTTTGGATTTGCACAATAATAAAATAATGAATTGTGTAAACGTAGGTAAGTAAAGTTAATCGCGTCCAAATCAATATTATCGTATGAGGTAAAAATATTATAATATATTAATGATTTATGTTGCTCATTAAAAATTGTTGTACTGTTTTCGATTTACTTATAAAATCGTTCGTTTCTAATGATTTTAATTTTCAGGAACATTAAAATATGACAGTTATTATTAATCTATATAGTGACTGAATAATAATATTATAATAATTAGTTTATCGCCAATATTATTATTAAGTGGTTTATAATTGTTTATCACATAAATATGAATATTATAAAATCATTATCAAGAGAAATGTTTATGAATAAATAATACTAATTGGCAAATACATAATTTATCATCAAACTCTTGTTTTTAATGTTTTAACAAAACGCGTATTTTATGAATATTACTATTAACGAATCGTACAGTTTTTACACTTGCTTACATAAAATACTATTTAAATTAACTAATAATAAGGTTTGATTAATGGTAAATATAATTTTGTTAATGCATTTTATTTATTTAACACATATTCGCGAATTTTCTATACTACTTAGATTGTAGATTTTGAGTGGAACACGAGAGCTATGATATTGTTGTAAATAATATTATATGTTTTTTTGAAACTTATTCTCAAACGAATGGTTACGTTATCGGTTATAATATTCTGCTAAACACCCAATTTGGATTCAGGTCCTCACATAGTACAATATATCAAGCCTATAGAATTGTCTAAGCAATCTCGCTGTCATTTAAAAAAAAAAAAAAAACTCTATTGCACTTGTGCCTTTTTCGATGTCTCTCGAGCGTTTAACCGAGTTTGGCAAGAAGGGTTAATATTCAAACCTAAAAAGTTTTTTCTTCTCCCCCATTTTTTCCTTTTAATTGAGTTTTACTTAACTGTTCGTTATTTTTAAATACAGTAAAACTCTTTATCCTCTAAAATTGCCAAAATCAATGCAGACGTTCCGCAAGGGAGCATCTTATTCCCTTTTTTTTTTGTTTAATATATTCGTTACCGATCAGCTTACTATGCATCAAACCACTATTATCGCTGATTATGCAGACAAAAAATATATAATGGCAATTAGCAAAAACCATCTCAACATGTCTCAACGTCCTAATTTCTATGTTAGATATAGTAAAATATCTGGGACTCGATGGAGCAGCCATATTAATTAACCAAATTAAGAATCGTCAATGTGAATTTATCGTATATATTGTTTATCTATAATAATACTAAAAAAATAAATAATTAATATTTGTTCATGTTAATGTAATTTTTTTAACATATATTTTTTTGCAACAGTGAACCATTTCGAAATATTATAGAAAAAAAAATGATTTTTTATAAAATATAAAAATTGGAAAATGTCCAATTTTTTTTAGTTAATTCCAAAAAAAAATATATATTATTTTCCGTATCGATGACTTTTGCATTCAATTTTAACATTTTAATGGACTACAATTTTGTATGGTGTAAATGAAATGAGACTTGTGTGAACATAGACGTCACTGAATCATAGTCATCTATCAAAAAAACTATTCATTATTTATTTTTATGCAAATCGAATTTATATTCTAATTTAATATGTATATATTTATTCGTATGTTTAATTTAAATAAATATAAAACTATAAACATTAATATGGCCAAATATACAATTCATTATTTTTTGATTTTAAATTTCTTCCCTTAAATTATGCAAACATTGGCTGTTAACTAGCTGTTATCGTTGTTCAATAACATATATAAATTGCTTATATTTTTATATTCATGAGTTCGTGGCCATAAATCATGCCTCACGGGTGAAATTGAATATACTATAGATTTAACTTGGATAATATAATACTGACATAATCAAACTCTAAAAATATTCGTTTACGTGTATAATATTATCTTATATATTTAAACATGAAGCATAATATTTTATAATAATGCGTGGCATAGAATATATCTTTGAAATTTAAAAAAATACCATAAATAGTACTATTATCATTATTACTTATTAATATCTCCATATATTATATAATAAAAACTCAAACAATGATAATAATATTGCTAATTTTTTCAATATTCTACCATAGCTTGATTTACCCACTATTATCAGACAGATGAAATTATGAATTTGGGTAAATATACTTTTCAAGTGTAATATTATACGTGATTTGAATACCCTTCAAAAAAGTATCGAATAAATTATCAAAATATACTAGTACCAAACAATTGCATGGGTTTTTAAATAGTACCTAGAATAATTTTATTTTATTTAAAATATTTCATCGACTACTCTGAATAAAAATACTCTAATGTTTTACAACACTGAAACAATGAATTCAAAAAACTAATATATTCAGCAATTTATGAGTGATAATTTATACAGCGACTATTGGTGTGACTTAGAGTTTTTCGGTTTATAATTAATAACCAGTGACTGTAGCATAAATAATCAGGATAACTGCTCTCTCGTTTTTTTATTTATTTACAATATTGTATTTCTAATAATAAGATCCTCCCATGTTAAGAGTTGTACAAAACCCACTATATATTTAAAATTCAGCATGTACATGTCATGTCAGAAAAGCAACATGCCTCGTTCAAGTTCATTTCTCAGAAACAAAACGTATTAAAACGTCTCTCTTGTAGGTGAAAAAAAAGCAACGTGCAAAAGGCAATGAATTTATTTTTATTTAAGTAACGTGCATGAAAGTGTTTGTTGCTTATTTTTATTTTTAAAGTACACAACGCTGAAAAATGTTTCACTCCGAGTATTTACTAACTGAATTAAAAGTAACGATGACTTTTATTTTAATTACCTACTGTAAGTACATACGATAATGGTTGAAAACAACATTACAACATTATATTATGTTAGGATAGTCATAATCATGAATTTATATTTTGTTACATTTACATCGTGGATAAAGGAATAACTCTGAATATAAACTATAATATAAAACAGTGTTGCTACAATGCATGTGAATATTCAAAAAATATATATGTAATAAATATAATAATTAAGTAGTTTTTAAAACGATTTTTAAATGAATAGAAAGACGGTTAAATGTGATTAACTAACTTTTATTGTGTTTTGTGATATTTGATTAGTTTGCGTGTGTTCGCATTTTAAAATGTATAAGCCAAGTACTAGTTAAACATTGCATTTCTGTAGTATTTATGGAACTGTTAGTATTATTAACCTTAAAAGTTGAACTATTATGTTTTTACATTCATATCGAATAATCATTCATTTTAATTATGTCGAATAAAACGTTGACATTATTATATTAACTGTTTTATTAGTTCAATAATATCATTGGCCATAATTTTACACTATTATGGACAAATTATTCATTTGATCAGATAGGTACACATGAGCAATAATATTTTTATTTATGTGATATTAAGATTACACGCAGACATTTGGTCGTTCACCAAATACCACAAATATTAAAACGAGTGTAGTTTCATTTTCATTGTTTTCATATCCCAGACTCGTGACTACACTCCCGGTGGCATTAAAAATAACGCATTTCGCTTTTATGTATCGTTATTGTTTTATTTAATTTAGTATTTCTTTTTTCTGTCACTGTAGATATATACACTGTAAACTCAATTTCGATAAAGCCATTTCGAGTCAATGTTATTTATTTTATTTAGAACGAATTTAAATTAAAAAAAGTAAGTAAGTAAGAAAGAAAACTCACACATATATGTTATTATTTAGCAACAGACTTGTCAATTTTTTTCTATACAATAATAAACAACGACTGTTTTACTTTAGAAATTTTGAATACATGTATCTAATGTGTTTAAAATAAAGGTTTTCCTTTAGGTAATGATGAAATAATATACATAGGTTTTTAAAGGAAATTGAATTGTAATTTAATAATATTAAGAGCACCAACTCAAACGGTGTTACCTGTAGTTAGGTAACCGTAGTATATTATCTTACAACCCACCTTAAGTTACAGTATAATTCTGGATCACTTCAACAAAAATGATGCTTGTTTTAGTTTATTTACTTATAGGCTTGTTGTAAAAAACTTATATTATTTTACCTTAAACCTCAGAATTATTAGTGTTGGCCGAAATGATTGTCGAGACCAATGGTTTTATCTCAAGTTAAAAAAAAGTCGTAACATTGATGATATATATATATACATAAGTTCTATATATTATTTTTTATAAAAAGGAAATGGGGCACCACAATAAAATCTTATTAATTTTCTCTTCACGTGTAATGTAAGTAGTAGGTACCGAGTTCGCAGGACGTGACAGATTTACGTTTAACGTTTGAAAAAGAAAAAAATAGTAATATTAGGATTTTATATTTTGGTCAAACTACATTAATAGAGACATTTCTGAAAGAAATTCCTAAAAAGAAAACATAATTTGTACAAAAACGGTTTTCCATGTTACTTTTTGCGTCATATGAGTGATTTTTCCCTTCGTTTTTATAAGAAAAAAAATATAATTAAAAAAAAAAAATAACACAGAATATAGGAGGTTATAGGTTGTATAAGTTAATAAAAAATTATATTATACTATTCCTGTTACATATTCTAACTTAAAATCTGATGATTTATTTTGTATGTAAATTTATATTCTGAAAAAAAATATATTCTTGATAACACATTTGGAACTTTGATTTAACAGTATATTTTAGAAGCTAGGTATTAAAATATATCTTTTTTGAATTATCAAGTAGCCCCAGTGGGAGTCATAACTCACAAGTAAATAATATGAAAGTGAGAATTTCCTTGAATTTAAATTTCTTTGCTATTGAAAGATTGAAAAAAGAAAGTGTTTGCTAAATTAAAATACTATCATACTGTTTGAAAAATTAAACATTTTTCAAAACTAATTTAAGAAAGGTGGAAATTAGTTTTTCTATACCTTTTAATTAAGTATGTCATTGCAAAGTATGTATGAGTTAAATTTGAATTCAATGATAAATCATTGCGTAGAAAAAACGATTCTAAACGAAGACGGTCTGTCAGCCTACATTATTAAGTTTATTTGATGCTATATATATTGTTTTATCATAGTATTTCTTTCACTATTCGTGATACAGTAGGTTGAATTATTTTTTAATGAAAATATTGCATTTATTATTTTATCAATACTTATTACTTGTATAATTATTGCTTTAAACTTTTGAATCAAAACTGATGAGTATATTATGAAATATTAAAATAACATTTAAAAAAAAAATATTTATTAATACACATATCAACAAGACTGTGAATTTAATGCATTTAAAAACTATTAAATATGCATACATATATGCATTAAAAACTGACAAAATATGCTTAAGAATATGCTCTAAAAATTCTTTAAATATGCACTCATTTTTCAAAAATATGTAAAAAAAACTATTTAAATTTAACTTGTATTTAAATTTTTTATTAATTTTAGTTTAAATATTAGTAATATTACAAATTGGTATGTTTGCATGAGTATATTGATTTATTGGGCTTGACTATAGTCTTGATATTCGTCGTTTACAAGATCTATAAAAATGATAAACTTAGAATAGAATATATTTTTACTTAAAATTATATATTTTATTATACCTGTAAAATAGTTATTGCATTGTACAATCAATTAATTTTGTCATCCGTTATGTACGACTTGATATCAGTAAATTAATTTAATCTTGACTTCAAGAGTAGAATAGTCAATAATACACGTTAAATATCCGATTAAAAATAGAATAGTACGAAAAAAGCATTTATACAAAAAAATCATTAAAAAATGCAAAATAAGATTTTCTATTAGAACTATAAAGAAGTCAAAACAAATTTTGACCGAATCCGTTTTTTTATATGGCGCAGCAAAAAAAGACATGCAAATGCATTAAATTCACAGCCTTGGATATCAATAATAACATATTTATTTTTTATTTTAGTGTTTAATGGTAAATTAAACAGAATAAAATATTAAACTATAACAAATTTAAAAATAAAAATAGCAACAGAAATCACGAAATATTCACAGTGAATGTTAAATTAGAATAATTTATTGATTAACGATTACTCCATATTATTAATATTTAATTGTTATAAATTATATTACAATTTTGAATTTACAATAATAATTACAGTTGTTATATTAGGATTATTGAAATGTTATAACAACGACAGTCAAGCCATACTTTAGCATTATTTATAAAAAAATTTTTTTTTTTTTGTTGAAAAATGTTTTATTGTAGTTGTGTGTTTGTGAATTGTGATACTATGCTGATCGATATGATTATTATTTTTTTTTTTTTTTGTACCCGTTGAAATATTGGTTTCATAAAAAAAACAGATACCGATAAACCCGATACCACATATTATATCGAGTAACAGCCTATCCCTAATAAATGCATTATTTTCGCGGCGAAAATTGCATCTGCACCTGTAGTTCTTATGCGTGTGGATAAAAATTGGAATATTGGTCATATTAATGTTTATCGTTGCTATTTAATTTTTCTACTGTTTATTAAATTAAATTCACGTAGTAGTATACGTATTGTCAGACAATGTTTGAGTATTTGACATATAATAAAATTATAATTAATTTGATGCTTTTTATTCAATATAACAATATCCGTTTTTACTTGTAATAATATATACTAAGCATGTATTAAGTATTTAATATAATGGTTTGACAATGGTATGATAAAATGTACAAGTTCACCTTCATGATTTGTATGAGTTTATAATATAGTCTCAATATATTGTGATAGACATGGTGGAAAAAAACATTTATCGTTTAATATAATTTATACGATTAGTTATATCTTTAAATCAAAAAGTAAAATAAAGTCATAAAAAACTGAAAACTATTTCAAATACTATATGTAATAATATATACTGTTCTCATCAAAATATATTTGGATACATTTGAATTTGTTATCCAGATGAATTTTTCATTATTTTTTCAGCCATAAGTCATAAATTATATTATAACGTACGTGACTCATGAACAGTTACTTAACTCGGAATAATAATAATAACAATAATGATATAGAAATTAAAACAAACAAGAATAACAATACATTTTACAATTTAAATTTCATAAATATTTGATTTGTTTTGAATTTATTATAATGTTAAAAATATTAGAACTTTATTTTTTGCGTAAACAGTATTATAATATTACAATTTATTAAATTAAATAATATTTAACAATTTAATATTATTGTGAAATCGTTTATTTATTTTAGTTATAAGACTCGGAGGATAGGCAATTTCACCACATCTACGTGTAAGATGTATTTTGAAATCATTTTAATTTATTATTTCTGTTGCAACAATAGTAGATTTCATATACCCAACGTTAAATTTAATAGAGATTACATTGAATTTAACTTAATGTTTATAGTACGCGTTTTATACATATTAAGCTAGTTTTTTTCTTTTTACTAAACAAAAAATACTTAAATTCATTAAACGTATAAAATGTGAAACGTATCTAATGAATTATGCATTTATAGGTATATCGATATTAAAATTAATTAAATATCGATGAATATAGTTATAATAATATATAAAAGTATGAAATAATTGGAAACGGTTTATCTTTATAATATTATGTAAAAAAAAAATCATATTTATTTATAGGTCATTTAGTACATTAAAATAGCACATATATATATAAAGTAGGAAATATTCAATGAATGTGTATTTAATTATCTGTTTTTTAATTAAATGTAAATAGTTTTATATAGGTACCATTCGAGGTGTGCGTTCGGTTATTTAAATTAATGTAGCCATTTTCCTTCATTTTCGAAACAGGGAATTACCATTCTCTTATTAATTTAATAGGCATAACTATCATTTTCTTACCTAGAATATTGTTTTATATAATTTTGTGTAAAGGTAAAAATTAAATACGAATTAAATTAAATTTAAAAATTATTTTAATAAAATATAGTAAAAAATGTATCATTTTTAACATTTAGAATTCTACTTATTTCTAATTAAAATAATACGATATACAAATTAAAGTAAATTTATAATTTGCTAGACATTGTTAATACTAGGAATATTGAATACAGAATATGTTCACATGTATATAGTAATAAAAAAAAAATATGTTTTAATATTTCAAAAGATGATGAGTACACGATTTTAATGCTTCGAAGAAAATGTACACGATTCCGGTTCGAAATTGCGTGCAGAGGAAACCCCTATTTTTGAGAAAAATTTACTATAACGGAGAAAAAACGGTCCAGCCCAGTTAAACTGCTCTGATAAATCTATATATCTGTGCATGTGCGTCTATCTTCATGCTGCAGTCGTTAATATTTTATACGTCTTATAAAGGTATATTGTACGGTATTAATTCGGCGAATACATTATAATATTATTGTTGTAACACGCATTACGCACTCCCGTGTACAATTATATAATACATAACTTACACGCATAAAACGCAATCAGTAGCATTAGATTAAAAACGAGCGGGTGCTGCAAGAACACTTTAGTTTACGAGTTATCGAAACGGCGGCGATGTGGTTTCCCAGTGATTATTATTATTATTATTATTGTATCATCGCCGTCGTTTCGCCGTAAGCCAATAGTAAGCCGGAGATTTGTATCGTGATCGGGCGTGTGCCTGAGATCTTATTTTTTTACAAAATGGGTCATAATGATATTATAATTTATGACGTACACGCCGGCGTTTGTCTCGCCACCCCTCAAAGTGGGCAGGCGCTATTTAACTATTCAAATCGTACTTAGAATGGATATACGTCTTGAACAGTTAATCATTGCAATGTACGCCGCACTGTCCGCCGTAGTACGATTATCGTTCATTTAATTTGAACAGTTACGGTCGACTTCGTCCTGTAGACAACGTTCAGCCGTTACGTCTATTATATACGTTACGATCTCGAAATAATCTTCAACTTATATAATTAAATATACATTATTCTAAAGTTTTTACCAATCTGGTTAGGTAAAAATAGTAAACGAATTAAACTGAAATGAACAAATCCACCGTGCGTTCACGGGTTGACCAATGTAATATAGGAACTGTCTTCGTATTATGCCGAGAATAATCGAATTCAAAACGTTCGTTACGTAGGCTTAAACTGTCGATCGACCTTGAGCCGAACCGTATATAGACATTTGAACATCAAAAGAGTTCAAACATTCCGGTCGAAACCGACTAAGTCCGAAACGTTATTAAAACGAATTCACACTGATAGGGAAAATCGTTGAAATCCCTGTCTGGTTAAATCTATCGGTGTTATTTGTATTCCTTTTTCTCAGACTATACTCTCGGAAACACTGCCGGGCGAGAATTATATTCGTGTCGTAGCGATCGGTTTCCTTGCACAAAACGTATTTGATAGCTTTCACGTCGCGTTTATAGCGCCGTTTACTGTTTATACATATTATATTATTATAATAGTAAATATGATCATCATAATAATAATAAGTGAAAATATAAAAATATCGATCGCGCGTCGGCATCACACCGTTACCAACAGCTGTAAGCATCGGACCCGTATAATATACGTCAATGACATGATGGCGTCGACAAAATCAATAATCATAATAATAGTAGTAACAGCAATAATATCACTAATAGGGCGATAAAATAATATGAGGATAGTACCGGCGCCACCCGTTTTGTGGCCGAGTATGATGTTGCACAGCTATCGGGGTGTGCAACGTGCGGGTCTTTGGTATTGTCATAATTATTACGACAAATCATTGTTTATGCTCTGAACCGAAGCACAGTGACGGTCGCACATCACAGTGTGATGGCTAAATTGGTGGTGATGGGTGCATCCACGTGTATCAATTATAACTACAACTGTATATATTATGTCTATCAAATACCTAAAAATATTCAGTGAAAATTTCATTTATGATGACCTTAAAAACATCAACGACATTAAAAAAAATGTCATAAAAGTATAAATATGTATAAAAATATGTAAATCAAGAAACGTTGTGGAAAAATTGTAAAAAGTTCATAGCTGAAATAATAAAATTAAACGTTTTATACGTAAACCGTAAGTAATATGAAACTGTCGACGCATTTGAACGGAATTAACTCGTTTCTGTTGAAAAAATGGACAAAAAAAAATTTAACAATAAACATTTTACCAATGATGTTACGATATTTTTTTCTTAAAGAATTTATGTTTTACATTTAGTAGGTAACTCGTTTTTTCCAAAAAATACAGTTATTTCTGGTTACTTAGATTTATTCTAGTCCTCTACCCTATTTAATGTTATAGAATACAATAATAACACTATGTGTGTAGTAGGTGGTAATAAGTACTATTATTATGGTTCACAAATATCACCATCCTTCATCGTTTATTTCTGACACACAGATTGTGTACGCTTCATCGACCAATATTCAGAACCTTCGACATTTTTTAAATTCACATTTTAAGACGCATTTTATGTGAATTTGTTTTTGGATATGCACAGAAAACGTCGGTATTTATTCATTTATATAGAATCTTGAAATATTTTAACATCAAAATCGCATTTTCTATAGAAACATTTGTGCTAAATCAATGTTTCAAACCAGCTTTTAAATATATATTTATTTGAAACGTTGTGCAAAGAAAACAGTTTAAATATGTCACGGTTTTCGTTTTCATTTTTTTCAAGGAAATGATTTCGTACATACTATAGGAACTTTTGAGTGTTAAGTAAATATAATATCGAAACGTTATTCACCATGTACATTCAATTATGAATTATAGAATAGTATAATATAATATAAAATTATGTATTGTTACGTTAAAATTATGATTATGTGTGATAAATTTTATACTTCACAATTTTTTAAAATTTTTGAACTACAATATTATTTGACATGTGATTTTATAACCGTACGTTATAAACGTGTTGTATTCAAAATCACTTTGGCCGATGTACTTATATTTTGACTAAATCCCAAATCACACAACTACTTCATCGCACTTAAGAGGTAAATATAAATTGTATTGTTATATTAAACACTATTTACTAAAATGTGTATTGTTCATTTTTGAGAACCTGCAAACGGTAAGCAATGAATTCGTATCACTCGTATACTGTAAGGACACTGCACGGTTCTTATTATTTGGAAATTGGTGCTGAATACGACCGAGTGATGCCTTAATAACATGCACGATATTTTGAAAATTAAGAAAATGTATGAAAGATGAAATCAATAATAATTCAAATCAGTGTTGAAATTCTAGGAACATAAACTTAATCACTTTGAGAAAATGTAGTTAAAATTGAATACAACAAATGTTTAAGATTATTTAAGTTTTTAAATAATATTTTATAGTGTGATAACCACATTAAAAATATGTATTATTGCGTTTAGGAAATCTATGCAAATATTCATAATGTGATTAAATCACAAACCAATAATAATTAGACAACAGTTAATAGTATAATGTATAATGTATTTTATATTATTTTAATAAACTATCGGTGAAAGTAATAAATAAGTCATATTATTGTTATATACAGTTTTTTTTTTCAAATTAATATTTTTAAAAGGAATGACTATAAAACTAACTAGGACAGATAAATATTAAATGTTATTCTTTGATACAAAAAAATAGCTGACGTTGCAATCTACAATGTAAAAAAGAAACACCTAAACAGAAAAATTTATAAAATATAATATTATAAAAGTACTCCAAAAACAGTTTTTAAAAAATGAATAGGAAAAAATATAACAAATGTATTTCGTGTTTCATGGTTATGCACACGATATCCAAGGTAATAAATTAAGATAAGTTAAACGAAACATAGATAAATGTAAGAATACACTCAATCTAACACGAAAATAGAGAATAAAAACATTTATCGGGTGAAAAATTGGGAATCTAGTGTAACATAGTGTTAAATTATGATGAATTAAATAAAAAATAGAACGTTGTCGAGTATATTATTTAATAACAATGTATATTTTGTCGAATAAATCATTTTGAAAGGCTATTATAAGTCAAACTTTCAACCTACACAAAACTCTAATCAAAACTCGTTAAACATAACGAGGAAGATCGCGAATTTCAATTAGAATAAAGAAATAAATCTTGCCAAGCAAAAAAAAAAAATAAAGATATACGTATATATAAATTAAACGTTACGTTTGTACTCTATGACATCTAAAATAATACGGCCAATGAATAATAATATAATATTTATAAAAGCGACCGCTTTATTGGTATCAATAGTGGTAAAAAGCTGAACCGGAAAGAGGAGACTGTTCTTAACAGACCCGCATTGGTCACACCAGAATCACCCATGGTTTCCTGATGGCCAGAGAGGAACCCCCCATTTGCCAAACTTGTGGAACTGCTTTAACTGTCAAACACTTAATAGTCGACTGTTTAAAGTTCAACCAAGAGCGTGTTATGAATGGGATATCCTACAACCTTGACACCGCACTCGGGACCGATCATGAAAAAAACCCTAGAGATAATTAATTTTACAAAACAAACTAAATTGTTCAACCTTTAATAGAAAAAAAAAAAAAATTATACGTATCCTAATTAATTATGTATCTTATATATCATAACCTGTATATAACTAATGGTCTTTGTTGTCGATGTTTTTAAGATCAATTAAAAAAAAAAAAAAAAAAATTGGTAAAAAAACTACTTTACAGGACATCTGGAATTTATATTTTCAATTTGTTTTGTTTATATAATATTTAATATCACTTGGATTGTATTGCAATAGTAATAGTAAAATTAATAATTTAATAATTTAATTATAATTTATAATTTTAGTAACTCTAAAATTATATTACTTATATTTAATATAATTTATTCGCTATTAGAACACGTTATGACTATTACATACTATTAGTTAAAAATATTAATTGATCTTTATAAATCTTTGATATTATAACTAAATATCATATCATAAGTATTATTTTTGACAGTATGGCCTATTATCTATTTGTTTGGTATTTTGACTATATTTATCTCGACAATATCAGAGTTTAGTAAATATTATGTGTTTTATGAAGATTTAAAATGTGTTAGAATACATATAACAGCTGATAAACAGGGATCCTTTGAAATCGTTTACGGGCAACGATAATATATTATATCAGAGTTGGCCAACAAGAAGAGCTTTGTAAATCGCACCGATAAGCGCAAAACGAGTAGGAGCCAAAATAGGGCTTATCATAACGACATTGTTTTTGTAAATTAGATTTCGTTTTAGTATAACATTCTACAAATTCTTATGTGTTTTGACATTTTTTGTCAAAATGCATGACATAATTACAAACTGATTAATCTATATACAAATTAAACTTCTGCAATGAAAACTTTATTGTAATTTGTTAAGAATTCACGGGTTGTACAATATTTTTAAAATGTTTAAGATCCAATAGTATTTGGAAAAAATAAGAATATGTTCCAAAATTGCTTTAGTATTATTAATTTAACTTATGAGAATTTTTATCTTTAGTTGTTATATAACTTCATTCATGTGAAACTATTAATAGTCTAATGCAATTCATGACTTGTAAGTTTAATGTGACGCATTATTATTTATTTATGTGTCAATAATTTCAGATTTAGAATTATTTTTATTTTCAGTCATTGGCATAAATACAAGTATTAATAATGAGATAACCTGTCATTCAGATAAAATATTATCTGGTTGAAAATTCAGACCTCCTATTTTTTTTTTTAAATGTCAACTCCATAATATAAAATGTATTACCTAAAAGGATTTTCGTTTTATTTATTTATTTAATTAATTAATTAAATGGGTTTTAACAAAATAACAACATAATATTACATGTACAATGATAAAGGAAGCATTCGATCATACATTATATATATATTGTGTAGTATAAATTAAAAATAAAAGATTAAAAATTAACTGTAAATGCCAACTTTACAAAATTAATAATTTAATACTAAAATGTTTTAATTAACTAAGTATGTAAAACATAATTTAAATTTTATAAAATATAATAATGAATATTTAGAGAAAAATATTATATTATATTTATTTGACAAATACTGAAGTACATAATACAGTCAATTTATTAGACTGTTCATTGCATAGCTACTTCGCTGTTGGGGAATTCTAAAATGTAGTGTTTGATTTTGTGATATGTTGCGGAGCCAAAAAGGACAATCGACTATAAGGATCTCATCCCTCAGGACAGTGAATATTATTTTGAATAACGTTGTATAAGAAACATAAATCAAGTTTTATTCTATACAACTCAAGTGAGCTGAGATTAAGAACATCCAAAACTGGAGTGTAAGAAGTATAGAGAACACGAGATATATTGTAAATTTGTAAAGGCGACAAAGAAAACCTAAAAATGTATTTTGAACAGCACCTGTGTTTGATCAGGTGCGGTAATCATATTATGATAGAACAATAGACATAAGAGTAATTCTTATGAAAGAAAATATAGATAAGAAATAAATAGATATAAATTTAAGGTATGAACTAATAATATTATAACTTAACGAATATAAATATCTTATATTCGTTCATCTACTATAATGTACTATTTACATTACATATTTAGAACGATAATTTGAT
Source organism: Rhopalosiphum maidis (assembly GCF_003676215.2). Taxonomy (NCBI): domain Eukaryota; kingdom Metazoa; phylum Arthropoda; class Insecta; order Hemiptera; family Aphididae; genus Rhopalosiphum; species Rhopalosiphum maidis. The sequence goes on along the minus strand of NC_040880.1, from coordinate 38,478,714 downwards.
CCAGTTTCACATTTTTATATGAGTATCGATAATTTTAAGAGTTAGGCGGTTTTTGTGAAATTGTAACCGCATAATGGTCCACAAGTAGAAAGCATGTTGTATAACTCTATGAGACAAAGAGAAAAAAAAGGTCTGTCTGTTGTAGTAAACATTGATTGATGGACACAGAGATTTTGTTGACCGTACAAAATGCAATTTGTCTTTCTCCATCTTATTGCCGTGAACAAAACATCGACTTAACCACTTGACCAACGGACCGGGCAGAATAACGATAATGGCAGCGTCCTTCGTGACGTAAAATTCTCTCGTAAGGGTCCAGTTCGATTTATGTCAACACATTTCATGAAATAACCAATTACTAAGAGAGTTTTATAGTTTAAGCCACTCCGCAATTGTTTAACGTACTTATAACACTAACACACTTGAATTTAAAGTGAATACAAAAATAACTCTGTTTTTTAATATAAATTATTATATAAATTTATTTTGTCTTAAAAAAAAAAAAAAAAAACTATACGCTAACTTGTATCACAGTATAATATTTGAATATTAATTGCATTTCAACATTTACAACCAAATTTATTAAAAACAGAATAAATCCAATTGATTAAATAGCAATCTATACGTTTGAAATCGTCATTGTGTATACCATTCAAGTGACATTTGAACTAAAGATTATTAAAATGCTAGGAATTTAATTAAATTTTCTCCGACATATTTATCGATTAAATTTTATTTAGGAATAAGTATGCCAAAAGATTTTTTTTTGTCGGTTGAAAGTTAATTTAAAAAAAGTATATCATTCGCTTGAAAATAATCATAATATGATATATTGAATTTGAACCTAAAGTATTCACCCGTTTAGCGTTTTCTCTAATAACTTAAAATTTGACAAAATAATAAGTGAAGTTCAAATACATATTATAATAATTATTGTATCGTTTCTATACAATTTTTTTGATTTTTATAAACTTTGTATTAGTTTTAGTTTAAGAAATATGTTGGATTAGAAGTTTGGCTTGAATTCTATTGAAGTTGAATACAGTGGTGTTGGTCAATTGAAAGTTTTTTGGCTATACTCCAATAACAAGAAATAATTATTAATAACAAACTGAGAAACATTTTGAATGCATTTTCATTAAGTCATAAAAATGACAGACTTTTGCATAGTTCAAATTCTGTTTTTTGTAGTATAATATATTATCTTTATAACTTGGGAAATATTTTTTTTTTTGGAAATGTCACAATTTTATGTGAACACAATAAAAATAGCTTATACTCGTACTACCATGAAACGTCGTATAGCTATATTGAAATAGGTCAGTGCAATAATATAATGATAGATAAAAACTGTTTACATTTTAAAAAAAAAAATGTATATACCTAGCTACGTATAACTGTAGTATTTATGTATTTTTACATAATATAATTGTATGTATTATAGCATTAATTTTACTTAATTTATAAATGTTGATTGTCGTTATTATAATATAGTAAGTGTAATATAATATAATACATAGTACTTATTTAAATATATGGAAAAAAAAGTTTTAGTGAAAAATTAAAATAAAATAATAATTTTACATTGGTAAGTGTTATGTTATTTAAAAAATACTTAATTGTTTATACAGCTTCAGAAACATTTTCTACGCTTGTTCTTTATAAAATTAAGTTATTTAGTTACTTTGCATTTTGATTATTTAGATTGTCGTTCAAAAGTATTACAATCGTTTTAATGTACAACAAATAAAAACAACGATTAACATCATAAATTCAATGACATTGAATACAAAAATAACTATTCGGCATTGAAGACTTAATTGAAATTATGTAATGACGGTTCTAATGATTTATTATTTATTAGTAATTACTGTACATTAATTATTTTTTAGTAACTCAATTAGTCAAATCTTGTACCTAGGTTTATTTGCATATTTATTATTTCTTTGGGATGTACACATATGTATATAAATAGCTTGGAGAATATTAACAATAATATTTATTAACAATTTTCAACATAATACCTTATAATGGAAATGATGAAAATGTTTCTCAAAATAAAAAAATATTTTAAAGAAAATAATTCGACGTACATTATACACATGTGTATTTAAAAATAATTATAAGTCACTATTTATGTTTATGACTGTTCTCGCACAAAGCTGTTTTTTGTCGTTTTACTTTATTATTTAAAAACAGAAATAATTATAAAAACTTTTAACAAGCTCAAAACCCAGTTTCAGCAGTTTGATGCAAATGAATTGCACGTGCAATATATATTTTTTTTCAATGTTTTTACAGGTCAATGTTTTCTATAGTTTATTTAATCACACCAACGACATCATTCCGAAACACGAATAAATAAACGCATGTTTGTGTTGATTTATATTTTATTTGATAACACTGTCCGACAATAATACAAGTTTTCAATAACTAATCAAATTATTTTGTTTTATATTTATTACGAGTATGTTATCGTTATTTTATCCAACCAGATTAAAATTTTTGTTTTTTACGCTTTATAGATACGATTATGATGACAGTTGTTAGGCTTATAGGTAGAGATACCAAACAATGTAGTAAATGTCTAAATGTATTTTAATTCAGTCATATATTTTTTTAGATATGCGTTGATACGATTTGATGACCAAACAGATACATTTTTTAATGAAAATCGAACTCTTAGTTCCGCACAGCCATCATTGGCTTAGAAGTGACCACCTATTATTATTATTATTTTAATCATACACTGTATATTGTTTACTATGAAATGAATATTATTATTGTTTAAATAATGTAAGCGAGTATAGTTTAAAAGTAAATATAATCAAACATAAACATATACAATTATACTTGTTGGGTATTGACAATATTATTGATCATCACTGTAAGGTACCCAAACAAATACGGTAACGGAGTCACGTAGTTTAATAATTATTATAATTAAATATATCATTGTCACCTCATCTGTCTGAAAACTAAAAAAAAAACTAACCGATGTCTATAGGAAGTTGTCCGTGACGTATACAATAATAATAATAATAAAACCTTCGTGTGTGCTGTACAGTCGATTAGCGTATAGCTGTGGTTAATAATAACGATAATATTATAACGAACGAGCAAAAGGGTCGATTTTTACGCGGTTTTCAATTCAAGCTCAAAAACTTACAAAAAAAAAAAAAAAATACTTTGTCCCTCTACCGGTTGCTGAGTCGGGTACGCGGTGTGTTATTATTGTTATTATTATTATCATCATCATCGTGATTAGACTATAGCAGCGATCGGTCACGGAACCGATGACGACAACGACGACGACACGACGACGCATATATTATTATTATAATAATTATTATTACGCCCCGACCGGGTCCGGGCGGTTGGTGTTCAAAGTTCACTCGTTCGTCACGGACGATCCGGACGACTGTTATATTACGACTTTGGCACCGCGAAGTCGGCAGCTGTCGCACCGAAGTCCGTAGCAGCTTGGCTCCTCCGGACCGAACTAGTCGACGGCCGGTATTGTGGGTCGCGGTCGCGCGATAAAGATATAATAGCCGCTATTCCGGCGCTGAATATTATTATTATTATTTATTTTTACAGTACCAATTTTGGCTAGGGGATCATTTGTGTTATTTTAAGAGACGTCAGTTTTTACGTTTCCAGACAAAAATAAGTCAATAAATTAACATTTTGAATTAAAATTAATTAATTATTTTGAATTGATACAATTATATTCTGTAATGGAATCCGTAATACACAACGAATTCGTTATTATTTTGATGTACAATAAAAAGCAATGTCGTTCGTGTGAAATGTATTTAATATTGTTTTTCGTTTGGTAGAATTAAAAGGTGTAAGAGCGCCGCACAACAGTTATTGTGTGTTTTTAAACCAATTATTGATATAAAATACCTGTTTCTACTAAATTATAGTGAATTGATTTTTTAGATAATTATTAATGTAATTAAATAAAACCATGTAAACTATTCTGCCATATTCTGGATATTGAGCGTACCACATCAACGAGCAGGTCCGTTCAATGGATGTGTAATTTGAATTTTTATTCAATGATAAAGTATTATATTGCATAGGAAAAAACGGTTCTGATAGGATACTTTGTGTCGATCTCAGCTACATTACCAGGATAGCGTGGGGTAAAATAGAGACGCCAAGGTGTTAATAGGAATAAATTGTTTATTTCATATGATATTTTTCTAAAATTACAGTCATATGATCTCTATGTCGTATAACATAATACTATTATCAGTCAATAATAATAAAATCATTTTTGACTTGGTAAAAATTAAAAACTTAAAAGCTCATTTTGTTGGTACTCTTTATAAAAATTGACAAAACACAAAGTTTTTGATATTTATTTTACCCAGTCTAAGTTTTCTTATTTCATATTTACAAATAATTTTATGAATAATATTAAGAAAAAATAGTTTTATGTGTAATATAAATATGAAAAAAAAAAATTACGAACAAAATTCACACACAAATTTAGTCTTCTTTTTCATAAACACCAGCACAAATATTATAAGTCCATCTCTTAGATTGTACATTTAATCCAGCCATCAATAAACTTCGAGTATAGCTCATCAGAATAAAAACAAATATCATCGTCATTTAATTATTACGTCCTCAATTTTTCGCACCAAACATGTAAATCTAATTTTGCATCTAAACACACTTACTTATTGAATTATTTTGTTAGAAGTTCTGGCGACAATTAACATTAATTTTTAAGAAAACTCTCTTTTTATACACACGTATTATTGAAATAATTATATTAGTGCAAAAACAATGCACGTTAAATCAAAGAAAATATTAAAAATAAAGAAAAGCTCACGATGAACCTTATAATATATTCAAAATAAAGCGGTAAAAATAAAAATATATTACATAGATATTTATGTGTTTTTAACAATAAAATAATTCATACATTTTACGATTTCGAAAAAAACGTAAACTTCTACAATTTATCAGGAAAAAGAATTGTAACAGTTTATAATTTTAAATGTCTTTATCACGAATAATTTATTATGCTTTTAAGCCTTCTATCGAAAATAAATATATTATCGTATCGACTTAAATCGAGAAATATCCGAATCACTTTGAAAATCATATTACGCGCGTAGTAAAAAAAAAAAAAAAAAAATAATAAAAATATTCGTTGAAAATGTCGGTTGTCTATCGGTGTTCATTTTCAAATCGTTTCATCAATGTCGGTCATATAATATTTCGGCCGATAACACTGGTCGTCGTAAAAATGCACTTACAGTGGTACGCATTGCGCGGCCGTGCCGCAGGAAAATTATTACTTTATAGTGTCGACCGCGACGCGAGCTGTAATTGCGGCCCGACGACAGCCGCGCGCACAAGTCCCGCGGACCGCACACCGGGAACGGACGGTGTTCTGCGCGGGCGCGCGACACGCACACAAAAAAATAATAAAAACACGAATAAAACACAAGGACCGCGGTACATGATTTCGGTTACAAACGACGGCGGTCCGTCGGGTGACGACCCTACAGCGACGAACACCGAAACGCCGTCGCGGATACGATCTACGTCATATTTCCATTTTGCGCGATAGACCGACCGGGGGCAGGCCCGGGCTGTTAATATCACACTTACTGCGTCGCGCGTTGCCCCCAACGTACATTGTACCGTTTGCAATGCGTATATCATATTATCGCGATATTAATTTCCATGCATTTAATTATTATTTATTTATATATTATTTTTTTATGTTTTTTTTGTTTCCCTCGTTTCCGTAAATCGTCGTACGATAATGTAACAACATTAATAATATCATAACATTACACTACATAATGCATTGTGCACGTGCGCTCTTGGTGGTAACGATTTCCCGCGGGACGTTCCTTTTGTGCGTTGTATTTAATTATACGACCATTAATTTCTTCTTTTTTTTTTTATTTTTTCCAGCGGTCAGGCGGAGACGATAATCTCGTCGGGCGTGACAAGGCTCCTCACTCTCTTGTTTATTCGGGTTTAATCTCCACTGTTTTTGAAAACGCGCCGCGAGAGCATGTCCTCCGAAACGCTCAGCGCGTTACACGCACTCGCCGCCGTCATCGACCGACAGCGTCCCAACTTTTACAGCAGGTACTCGTGCGCTGGCCAGAGGGCACGGAGGGTCGGACAACAAAAAAAAAATGCATTTAGAACACGGGTTACACTAGAGACGCGCTGCGGAATGTTATAATCTTTCTGTCGATAAAACCACACGAATTCAGTACATTTCTAGTTAAACGTTATACAATGCGATCTGCAGGTGAGTATAAAATTGAGAGACGAAATTAGTTATTAAACTATTAGACGATATTTCATAACCGTATCCTCGCGATCAACAAAACATGATACAAAATATATTCAATAATTGAATATTTATTCATTACTCATCATATTATCATTAAGTCATAGTCAGCACTGCAGTACCTTATAGATACTTAAACCATCTGAACTCGAACGAAACGACGCGGTATTAATACAATGATAACGGGTTGTTATAAAATTAATTATTTATAGACCAATAATGCGATACACGTGAAGTATAATACGTGTATGAATGTTCATAAAATCGTAATTTTGCAAGATGCACAATTTATAATACAGGTCATGGCTAAAATCATTTCATATATTTTCCATAAAAACGTAAATAACACCTATATTTTATGAATTCAATATAACCGCTGCGCATCCTATGACCGTTTATTCGAACGACAATATTATTTTTAGGACTTTTTGATAATCAGAGATTCAGGGATTGGTCATCTCAATGCGCTAGTTTTAAAGGTCCATGCTGTGCGTAACCCGTCCCTCGCCTCAACAATAAATCCTATAGTAATACCACAAAGACAGGTTACAAACGACAAAATATTTTACTGATGAACTGCGTAATAAATTATGTCAAAATCGATATTTTTAATTATTTTTATTTTTCTTAATCCATACAGTGCACGCGTTATAGATAATTAATAATTATTATAAAAAAAAGAACTAATTTTAAGATACCGATCAAAGCAAAAGCTATTATAATACAAGTAGTTAATTAAATGTTTAAGTTGCGTTTGCTCCGCAACTTGTGTACTGTGTACACATTAGATTCGATCGGTTAAATCATATACCATACTTATACGTCGTATATGTAAATATAAATCAGTATAATGTAGACACGCGTGCTGTACGTATAATACACGTCGTATATACTTGAACGCATTCTCTAGACATCACTAATGCCGTTCACTCCCGCACACTTTTTTTACTTGTTTTCGATCAAACAGCAAAATGTAATAATAATATACTTGTTTATTGTACATTTTTCAAAGGAACGCGTGGTGGCGTGGAAGATTATGCGCTGTGATCCGCGCAAGCAAAGCGAAATCGTGCGCAAATAAATTATTTATGATATGTAATATATATGTGTATATCGGACTATTCACGTAACGCGAGGAAACACATTATTGAAGTGACGTGCTGTGTAAATTTATCATACAACACGCAGACGGTGCGTTAGAGCGGTTTAATTCCGGTCGCTCTGCGGAAGTACCTGCAGTACTGAATACAACAATAATATTATATACCTATTATATTACACCGTCTTTAATAGCGTTGTGCCGCGACATTGGCGGTGGAAGGAGAGTATTGACGACGTGTATATAATACACAAATATAACATAAGTACTTAATATATACAGTGTGTACCACTAAATATTTTATCAAAATTACTTTGGATTGAAATGGGATTTTTTAAAGACAAAATAGAGTACCGACATACATATTTAGAGAAAATTTCAATTTAAATTCAGAACATGAATGCGCATCACAAATTATTGCGAAAATAAGTAAAATAAAATAATAAATTTATACTTAAAATGTTGTATTTTAGATTTTTATGCTCAATAAAATTGCTGTTGCTATTAAGAAAATAGTAAATTTGTATGTACATTCACAGACCTAAAAGGATACGGATTTGTACTTCAGTACTACTTATCACGTATCCTAAAAAAACCCTCATTTCAACCTAAGGTCATCCAGCTGAAATATTTAGTGGTGCCACTTAGCGTGAACACACTGTACATATAAATATGTATAATGTATACTATTCAGGTATATTGTGCGGTGTGTAATTGTATAATTCATGTACATCAGTGATCTTTAAGAAGATTACGTAATCATTCTCGCTATCGCGTAATCGCGGCGTACACGTACGTATCTGTGAACCTTTCAAGAATTTTAGAAACTACGAATTTTGCAGAGACAGAAGTACCGAGCGACTACCTTAATATTATCAGTGTAGTACTTGAAATATTTCATATTAATCTCTCGTGTCGTTGAACTTGAACGACAGAAATTTGTAATATTGTCTGGTGTAGAACAAAGCGATTTTTAAAATACCTGAGACCCATGTCTGTCGATCTCGTTTCGTATTGATTATGACGACCCGATGATGGGGGCGGTTATTCTTTTCACATTGAAAGTTAATAAACATTTTGTTATCATATCTATTGTATAAGTTTGTGTGTACAAAAAAAAAAAAAATGATAATTGATTGTGTTTAAGTTAGATAATTTTTATAACCATCAGAATAGTTTTTGAACAAATTTACTGAACGTAATAAGCACACAAAACTATATCCTTTATATATATATAACATAGTTATCCGGCTTATAGATAATAATCCATTCCGGCGTACACAGCGAATGTCTTATACACAGTATAACGTATATAATATTATTATGATTTACATACCATCAGCCGACATATCTATTGTTGTGCTAAACCCATTATAACCCTATACAGTTTCCATTTTGAAATGACTTATAGTTTTTGGTGGCTATAAAATATCTAACGAACAGGGAGGTTTTATCGACGTCACTAATCGTGAATACTGTCAACCTCGGCCGTAGAGAAAATAACGGACACTGGTATATCGGCATATTTTTATAAAATCTTTGCATATATTATACTAAATTAAACTGCCACGCGGCAGATAAAAATATGGTCCGATAGAGGATACTGCGCTCTCGAGGCGCGGAAGTCTAGAACCGTCGACGAGCAGCGGGTCTTGTCAGAACGTTTTTATTTCTTCTTGTCCGTTTCATCGGAATCGTACGGTGGTATTTTCATTACGCGTAATAGCACGCGACAAAGCCAAATAGAAAGCGATATGGGTATGCGGTTTGAAAGGGTCTCGGAGTGATTATGTCTTTACACACACGAGCACATTTAAGCACGTGTATGCGCGATATTATTAAACTCCACTTTATTATTATATTTTATAATATAAGAGTATCCACTTAATACTGTCGTCCTAGAAAATCGGCGTAGTGGTCATCATAAGCAGCGGACGACGATCACTATTACAACATACATGTATAATATGTATATACAATTATATAAATATATACAATATCATGTACACATAGTTACATGTAAGTTCAAAAGTCATATATATATATAAAGTATATATAGTAAACATACAGTCTATATAAGCTCTCTGCCCTCGTGTGGGTATTATATGTGCCGCATTCGAATGCGCCACAATATTAGAATGAGTAATCCTTTTGGAAATATCACGTGCATATAATATACGGTCCGGGTAAATTAAAATTACAGGCGAGTCAGTACTCGACGATAACCGACTAGATAGACGAGATGAAAAATACTACAATTATATTATATAATATTATGGATACGTATAATTCGCGTAGTTATCGCGAAAGTGCACACTCAATGAAGTATCAAGATCATCCGATGAGTGTTACTATATTATAATACTACTAGTCCTGTCACGCGTGGCGCCATGTGCAGTATACGCGTGCGACGCGCACCGACAGAATATGAATTTTTTCTTTGCCGTTTTTTTTTATTTCGCGCTCAACTGCGATCTTTCACGGTATACGATTGTTGTCGACGATTAACTTGGCAAATAAAAGGGTATCAATAAAAATCGTGTTCCCTTTGTTCGTCTTACCGGAAGAAAAGTGTAGTAGTGCGATGAAAAACGTGAAAAAATATTTAAATTCGTTACACAAAAGTATTCCCGGAGATCAATGATCCCAGAAATCGTACTGTTCTCTTTTCACTCCGCAAACCGTGCAATCCCACGCTGTCGTCCCCGTCACGGCGAGTCCGCACGCGTTAAGCCGCAGTCATATATTATCCGATATATAAATTTAATTTATTCTCCAAGAATATACGACTATATAGTGCCGCCCGTCATCGTTCCAAAATTGCATTCTCCCGCGCTCCGTCGTCGTATTACACATCAGAAGTAAGCCCTCGCTGCAGGCCCGCGATACGTTAACGGTGGTCGCTTGCAAGTCGAGAGGCAGTGATCGCCGTCGCGGCGTAGGTATATACAAATCACCGGAACCCGTGGAAAACTAATAAAGGTTTCTCGTCCCCACAGGTGCACTTTTGTTTTATTATATTTTTTTCGCGCTGGGCAGCTCTCAAAAATATAGCGACCGTTTTTCTCGACGGCCCGGCCGATTCATTATTGCCACGTCTCCGGTAAACGTATACATATATATATATATATATATATAAGGTTGGCGAGCACGGAGCCTTTGTGTGTGTGCGGCATTTAACCTCGAAACGCGCGGCTTCCACCGCCGGCAAATACGGCCGTGTCATAATTTACCCGAGGACGCCCTGCTACGAGTTTTCCCGTGCAATCGACCGGTGCTGCTGCGGACCACCGACAATATCGTGTGCACGACTTACCGGAGAGAGGCGTTGTTGTTTTTAATATTTATGTTTTATAAATTCTCGATCAATAAATAAAAACGTACAATATATAATAATATAGTGTATAAAACATTTATATATATATATATATATATATATAAACGATACCGCCGTCATCCTCGTCTTTGTGTCGTGGCAGTCATCACCACCGTTGTTGTTTTCGGAGGGGGGGGGGGTTGTGCTGCGCGTGTGTCGTATTTTCTACGGTCGTATTTCATAAGCGTCGTGCCGACGACGGCCAGATGACTCGGTGCCAAAACCCGTGCGGCGGACAACGGTTCCGCCGTTCAGCGTCACCGATGGTTTTCATAGGAAATCGTCGACAGTGGTACGGCAATAATAATAATAATAATAATATCGTTATTTATTAGCAGTATAGTACTTTGCCGGTGATTTAAAGACGAATCTCAGGCCGCCCGGGCGAACCGAATGTGTGTGGGGCTTATCGGTTACAGTTCAGTGTTACAATAATATTATGGCCACAGATAACACGGCGGTTGATAACACGTATAGTAATCACTAATGATATACGGTGCCAGGATTGAGCATTGTAACCATGGACGAGCGTCGATGATACACTATAACATTTATCGAAACAATATCGATTGTTGTACGAACACCAACGAAAATGTATTGCAAATAATGATCATCGTCGAAAACTAAATCATATTTCTTCACTCCTCGATAAATAATTATTTATTTAAAAATATCATTTTATACTATTATATAGGTTTAGATAGACCTAAATGTTTACAAACTGTTAAGTGAAAATCGTACTCAGACAGTTTTAAAAAATATATTAAGAGAATACAGGTACGTACGTACTTAGAACAATTCTAATAAGGAGTACTAATCTATGATTGGCTAAATGTTAATTTAAATCCATAAATCAATAATAGTACAAGAAAAATAACATCAATAAGTAATTATACAGATCTAGTAATAATATACTAAAAAACCTATATATTTTTGTTAAAAAATATTTAAGACTGAGTACAGACAGAAAACCAATAATTTCACAATAATAATATATATATATATATATATTTCTTTTTTTGAATTCTACTCAAAACTGAAAGATCACGAAAACTTTCTATTTTCTTTATAATATCAATTTCCTTGCATCGTTTTTTAATAAGAATCTAACGTGGAAGTTTTTTTAATGTTATATAAATTTTCTTAAATGTATAGAAATGCGCCCGATGGGTTAAATAAATATTTTTTATCACTAAATCTCGCTTTATTTTTTTAAATTTTTAATGATTAGACGGAATATATTTCTTTGTAAAACAATACTATAATTATATAAATGTCGGCTTTTAATTGTATTCTAATACTTAACTATGTACTTAAATGTTTTTTTTTATAATAAAACCATTGGTATAATGTTCAGCCCGTACTTTTAATAAATAAATAAATAAATAATATAATGCTTTGCTATGTATAGATTAAAATATTAACTTAGGAATCGTATAATAATGTAGTGGTTATCGATTACTAATTGCTTAGAATACTGTCAAGTTACTGTACATTTGTCACAATAATTTCTACTGAAAACAATTGTAATATCAGGTCTAATACGAGAAGCGATTTACAAAGCATTATGATAATCATTTAAAATTATTACATTTTAGCTTTTTAAAAAACAAGTTATTTTAATTGTATGCATTTCAATACTTTTCAATTTTTAAGTTAATTTTAACTTTTTATAGATACAAACAGGAACAAATAAAATAAAAACCATAACACGGTACGTTACCAAAGCTTATACTTACAGGGTCGGGGATTATTCTCAATTACAAGAATACCATACGATACGGGTAGTAATTTGATTTCAAAGACACAAACAGTCATCTGTTGTCAAAATAAACTAATCAAATACCGATTGACACATTATAACATAATGTGGCGCTGGGTCGGGTTACGGACGAATGGTGTAATGGAGTTATGTGTATTAGAAATTCACACCGTTTGCTCGTCCCTCCGTGGAAACGACACGGTTTGTATTATACACAGATACGGCCGAGTAGTAATAACGAGATTTATGTCGGCAACGTTTAATGGAAAACCGTATACGCTATCAATCGGAGACAATATGCGACGTGACAATGTTCGTTATACTGACGGCGTTGTAAGAACTAAGAGCCGTAAATAAGTAACGTGTAGCATCACATAACGCAAATACGCGTTTATAGGTGTAGACATAATCGAAGACAATCTGTCGGAGCGTTCATAATGTGTTTGATGAACGTCTCGAGTAGAATTCCTAACAGTTAAACACATACGCGAAGACGCTCGAAGTATGTACTGCAAATCCGAAACGTTTAACAATGGTCGTGCACAATATATTGCGATTTTGGTTTTGGACACCGCAACAGTTTTATGTCAATAGAAACACCAGAACTTAATACGATTTGCATTTAAATCTACATGATACACATATTGTTATATTGTAGAAGGACGATCGCGAGCGGTGTAATCGCAATGGTGTAATCGCGCATGTTTATCAAAACAATTCGTTTCGAGTTATTTCAAATATATATTAATTTCAGTTATTGGGAGTTTCGCGTTCGACATAATTTAAAATTATAACGCTATTTGAATGTTACATTTATTGTTATAATTATGTTGATGTCATTCTGTTTTGGAGTAAATTTTTTTATCGACTGTTACGTTATTCGTTAGTTTTGAAATAAAATTTGTTATTTTTTTCAATTCACACTGTTTTCTTCAGTAGTATTTCATACTACGCAGTACGCATTCGTTAACAGTATTCATCGCCAGATTTAATCCTCTCAATTATTGATCATGACGTTGTTTCCGTGTTACGGCATTTCCAAATTATCGAAAATTTAATTGTGGTTACAACTAGGGATTAAGCTTGTACATGCGTTAATCATTATATTTATTATCAATAAAATATACCGTTGTGAATACGATAATATGATGAATTTCATCTTAAATTGCCTCAAAAATAGCACGTTACGATATTTTTGCCTAAATTGCGCCTAATCAAGTCATTTCTATTTCCACCACTGTCAATGAGTGAAATCTATCTTAGGAAATCGGTTGATGATTTTTATGATTTGATTTTTGATTCGGAGCTAAATCCGCGAGGAATACGATAAGTAATACCCAATGACGTGTTATATATATGTTATAACTTGGTTATACTTATTTATTGACTATTTAAGAAAAAAATGGTGATTGACTTTATTTTTTTCTATAACACCTACAATATAATATAATCGTAATAAAACAATAATGCACTAAGAAAAGTAGGTTTATCCATTTTTCTTACGCTAATTGGGTAATTTAATATTTTACCGTTAATTTTTTCGTGATTTACAATTTTAATCTACAATTGATAACTGTTAAACATACACCAAGCTTCGTCGATCTATTTAATATTTTAATTCGCGTACATATTTTTAACAGACAATAAACATTTTGAAACTAGCGACATCCGATCATTCCCCGTAACTTTATCCAATTTTATAAAAGCGTAGTGTAGTCATTATTAATTTACTTCCATTTTTTTTTTTTCAAACACGACAAAGTATATTTTACACATGCATTTTATATCGAACGTTCATCCATGTGTTTTTTTTTTTCGAAGAAAATTTTGCACTTAGCTGCCTGTTACATCACATATAGTGTCATCAATACTTTATTGTGCTCGACACAAGTAACGTTTTTGTCGCATTCCTCTTTAGTTTAATTAATTACATTTTTTTTTTTTTGTTTCTGCATTCAAACCTATATCCGCTCTAGAACAGTAATTGTCCGCGAAATCAATTTTATTATAACACTTTAAACAAAAATACGTGTTTGACCAAAAGTGTCATTCTATTTTAAGCTATTGTTAATTATTTTTTACGCGCACGCAAGTGATATAACTTATGTTCTCCAAGCGTTGTGTCACAATCAAGTAAGCTATACTCATCAATAAAACCACCTTATACTATTTAGAACGAATAACTACGTTAGCGAATCCATTTTATTCGACGTTCTACATGCATACAACATTCATTTCAAATCCGACATAATCATAAGCTGTGACGTAATAATGTTTTTCTCGAGAATTTTATTCTTAGTTCTGAGTGTCAGTATACATTTTAGAATGTAGAGTATTTCGTACATACTATAATTATTAACATTTTAACAACAATATAATATCGATTATAATATATTTATATCAATATTTATAATCTATAATTTATACTCCGTAGTAATTTAATGTTAGAGGATTTTTTATTATTTAAAACTGTACTGTAAAATAAATATCAATTTCAACAATGGTGGACTAGTTATTTTGTGTAACCATACGCAGGATTTTGTGAATATGTAGATTAAGTAGAACATCCAATACTTGGTTGTAAGCTGATTAATTGAATGCTTCTAGTGGTTGAATTTCGGTTGGTTTAGCCAGTTTCCAAACGTGAATGCCATGCAATAAAAATACTGAATGTGAGTTATAATAATCAGATATGTTTACATAGTATCGCATAACATATTGTCAACACAGTATTCGCGTCATTTGTGAATAACGCATAACTGTATTAAACGTTCACCGATATGAACAAGTGAAATAATATTATATTACGCGTTTATTATAAGACTAGAGAATTTAATTTGAAATTTGAAAATGACACCATCATACAAAGTTTCAACACCAGTTTTAATTTACATTTTGGTAAAATTATTGAAAATTAGTTCGAATTTCAATGGAATTCGTAGTTGAATCTCTGTAAAATATATCATTGATCATTTTTTTATTTTCATAAAAGCTATAGCTATAAAGTGCATGAATGGTCGATATTGTGATACATTTTATAGGTAAATTATAAATAGGTTTTGACTCAGATCAAAATTCACTTGTCTTTCGTTAGACTTAACTAGTATATTAAAAGATATGCAGTGATCTAAGGCAATATTTTATTTTATTTTATGAATATATAGTATATTCAGTAAACTATTACAATATTAGTAGAATAACTATAAACACAGTGCTTGATTTGGAAAAAAAACTAGAAGGGGACTCAGTGGATGTTAGATGAACGAGCGTTCCGCACAAAATTCAATATCTCATTACTGTGCGGACTGCGGAGCAAAGCCCCCCACATCACCTTCAGCCACCCATAATCCCCAAAAATCATTAAATTTATTAAATAAAAATATTCTAAAATAAAGAAACACTTATTTATTTATTACACATCGTCCAATGCCATTATAATTTAAATTACGATCAATAAAGATATATAACATGTTATTATAATAACTCATCAATACACCTACAAAAAACTTATCACGTAAACATATATACACCAATACACCCATGTACATTTATACAGTATATTGTTCGACACAAACGTCGTCGAGAAACGCTTTTATGGTGTACAGCACAACCCGTGGTTGAAGGAAGGTATAAGTATGACGTTAAAGTTTAGCTACCGAGAACAACAAAAATAATATAAATATATAATGCAATTTATTGAATAAAAAGAAAAAACAGTATTGTACACCGACAAATGGGCTTCGAACCAAACGTATAATATATACGTGTACATTTAAGCAATAACAATAGAATACATATCATGTACATCGATAGACGTCCGCGGTCTTATGTGCGAAAATAAAAAGAACGAAGAAAAATGTCCGGGAGACTGTCATCGCGGCGGTCGTACTCGTTACCGCGATTGCAACCGCTACGAACGCAAACGGCGAAAAAATCGTATATACGCTCGGCTTTCAAAAGACGCAAACTACGTGAATATGAAAAGAACGGGTTGGAAAAACACTGGAAAAGTCTTAAAGTCCCGTGAAAGTTTGTACATAATAAATACTTGTTTAATATTTTAACTTATAATTTTTTTCCGTTCGGTTTTATTATCATTTTTATTATTCTTATTCCTAATCTTATTATTATTATTATTATTATTTCTATTCTTATGATAACTTTTATTTAAATTATGCGTTCATCGGCGATTGCACTATTGGGGTTTCTATGGTTTCTTGTTATCTGTCACAGAACACGATACCGGTCCTGTGTAATCGCTAATGAACCCGCGGGTATAAAAGGCCCAGCGAAACGAGTCACTGTCTGTCCTCCGTCGTAGCAACACCCATCCCGGCCAGACTTGCGCGATTAGGGAAGGCATCTGGTATCTATATTTTTTGATTTTGAACATATTATGTTGCCTGCACACTATCTTACTTGTACTTACTCGTACTATTAAATAGTGATTTTTTTGATACCTATTCGCAGCTCTAACACTTCCTTAGCTCAAGCTCTGGTATACGCACAAACAAAGTTCGACCTCGGCCTTGTTCCGTGGTCCATCACCGTTCGGACAGTGCGTCTGTATTAAATATTTGCGTTAACGCATATTTTATTATTATTTTTTTTTTTTTTTTTGTTCCGGTATTATGCGACAAGCAGTCATTCATGTGAATTCGTAAGTGTTCAAGTATGTTTCCCAAACAGAAAGTATATTTGTAAAACCTCGTTTCTCTGTGTGATATCGACAATGTCGACATGCGCAGAGCTACAGCGGGTTACGTTCCGCAGAAATGACAAGTCGCGCGTACGTCGGATCTAGTGAGCAAATGGCACAGTTCCAGTGACTCGTCAGAGTTCCGCGTTACGGGTGTATCGCTCTGGTTTGAGCTGCCCGTCTCGTGTGCCACTGTAATGTTCTGACAACGCGCGCGATTTGATTCTGATCCGATTATTCGGTGGCTGTGACGCCGTTGAATAACATACGAATCTGTTCGAAACATTGTACACGTTACGAAAACGTTAATTTTTTTTTCTTTTGCTAGTGTTTGTAAAACTTTAACGTATAATAACTGTCTATACAAGATCTTTTTTAGTAATACATATATCCACGTTCATTTAGTTAAGTTAATTATTTATAAACCCCTAGTTATGAATATTTTTTTTTTTTTAGATTTCCTATAAAAAATGAGCAATTGACTCAACTGTGGCCAATCGATGTTTAAAGTGAATTAGTTTAAAATTTGTTGAAAAAACGCTCATAGATTTTGACATCTTCTTCTTTTATATATTATTATAACAAAAGTGAAAAATAGCCACGTTCACAATATCTAGAATCGCAGCAAAAGTTTTAGGTGTGGTCGCCGCAGCTTAACGATTGATTATATTAATTACCCATTATTATTAACCAATTTTTTTTTTCATAGTCGATACAAATATACAAATATTATGGTTATAGGTTATAGATATATTTTTCATCGGAAAAAACTGATAATTTACGAATTCACTACAGCAAATGTTGCGTTTCCAGCGTTGCGTTTCAAATAAATAGAAGAGGTATGCTAAAAAAAAAAAAAGAAGGCGGACTCCGTCCCTTCACGTCCACCTCCAATTCAAGCACTGTATATAGATTAACTAAAAATTAAAGTTTAATTTCAAAAGTGGAAAAAATTTAATAATATTTTATAAGTAAAAACTCTACTGTTAGAGTCTTCTTATAGAGAATTTAAAATATTTAATAATTTAACAATTTTTTTAATAAATATTTTATCATTAATATTCGTTACGTATTATTAGTCATGTTTTACTTGTCAACGTACCTTTAAAAAAAAATAATGTTTTCATATATACCATTATTTTACTGACAATCTTAAAAACTTATTTAAGTTTATTAATTTTATTTAATTTTCAGGATACAATAAGGTAAAAAATTAAATGTGAAACTATTTAATTATATTTATTATAATGGTATTTTATTCATATAAAATCACCAATAATACTATAAGCTACTATATATGCAACGGTTCAGTCAATGTGTGAATTAATATAAATTATAACACTTACATAAAAAATGCTTTTATGATAATTATGTCTTCGGAATAATCTAAATAGTGTGGTTTATGCAATACAGTGTGTGTAATTTGCATAAATCTACTACATTTATTTATATTTAATTGAATCACGACCCAAATCAAATATTTTAACTTTATTAAAAGCAAATTTAATTCGTGTCTCAAAAATCATAAATGATTTATCACAATCTAATACACTATTCACAATTGGAAAATTTCAAAAAAACGTTATTAGAAGAATACTTGCAGTTTTTAAACTTCTAATAACGAACACTGATTTATTATCGGATATTTAAATTAACCTATAAATTGTATGGAATGCTGGAAATGTGAAATTTTACATAAATAAATGTTATAGGTACATTGATATATATATTTAACAATATAAATAAATCACAAAGG